>NC_044365.1:1988873-2237103 GCF_007364275.1 Archocentrus centrarchus | reverse complement strand
TTGAAGTACTGGTTCAACTTCTTTACTCAAGTAAAAGTAAAAAAGTACAGGCTCTGAAATGTACTCAAAGTAAGAAAGTAAAAGTAGTTCTTTGGAGGACGTTTCTACCTACTATTTTTCTGTATAGCTAACCGAACCTCATTATATGTTATTGTAATAATATAAAATAATATTACATGAGAATACAAATTTTATTCTAATCTAAATTTAATGGGCAGCACGGTGGTGCAGTGGTTAGCACTGCTGCCTCACAGATAGAATACCATCTGGAAGGCCTGGGTTCGATTCCACCTTGGCCCAGGCCTCTCCCTCTCTCTGTCTCTGTGGAGTTTGCATGTTCTCCCCATGCTTGCGTGGGTTTCCTCCGGGTACTCTGGTTTCCTCCCACATTCCAAAGACATGCACTTACTGGGGTTAGGTTAATTGGCTACTTTAAATTGCCCATAGGTGTGAATGAGAGTGTGAAAGGTTGTTTGGTTGGTTGGTTGTCTTTCTGTGTTGGCCCTGTGACAGGCTGGCGACCTGTTCAGGGTGTACCCTGCCTCTCGCCCTATGACAGCTGGGATAGGCTCCAGCCCCCCCCGCGACCCTGAACAGGATAAGCAGAAGCGAATGGATGGATGGATGGATAAATTTTAATCCTAATGAATGCACTCAGCTTGAATCTGTTCTGTAGGACACAAACTGTGAAAGTGAATTTAAACACAGCTCTGTTCTCTGTGTCCTCCATAGTAGAGGGTGGCTGTGCCTCCACCTAAACACCAACATGAGGATACTCAGGGGTTACAGTGGGATTCAGAAGGTGGAGGAACCCTAAGATCAGCTGTAGCGGCTCTGCATGGGGAGAAGAATCACAGCTTTCTATTGTAGCTGCAGTAAATGATGTTGCTGTGCAGGCTGTGATCAGCTGACCTGCTGCTGCTGCTCTGAGGTTTACTGCTCTGTGTGGATGAAGTGAACTCACAAAGATGTAACCCAGTATTTCACAGCTCTCTGAGCTGATCTCCATCCCCTACACTGACAGCATACAGGCTGTAGAAATGTTGGATTCAGTGAATGAATCTCAGCATCAGCAGCTTTGATTCAAACTCATCTCTGCTGCACTGATGTAACCTGTAACTCTGACCATGAACACAGCCTCTGTGCACCAAAACAGAGCTTTACTGTAAATACAGTACAACAAACTGACCTGTTTATTACACACTAAACTGCAGTATTTTCATACAATCTCTGAATAACATAAAGTCAGCATACCTCAGTTTATTTTCCAGTCCTTACCTTTAATTCTAACCTCTCTTCTTCCTCTCCTGTCCTCTTTCTCCATCTCTGAGTGAACTTCTCTCTCTTTGCTCTCCCTGAAATACAGCAGCTCTTCTTTTAGCTAGCAGACACACTGTGTGACAAACTGCACACACTTTGTGTGTTTGCTGATATTTGTTGAGCATTTAGAAACGTTGCATTTACCTGCCACACGTTACTGCCTTTATGCTCGCTCCTCTTCAGTAGCGCTAGCTAAGCTGTTTATGTGCCGCGAGCACAACTGTAACCTCTGATTATAGAGGTTACTTGCAGCCCAAATAACCAAAACACATTGGTATACTGAAATAGGAGTATGGAAATTTACCAGTTAATTAATGCCAAGTGACTGGTATACAAAGCATGAACACATTACCATAGGCCTGTCACCCATTCACAGACTCTGTCTGTGTAAAAATATATTTTATTGCATACTTTTATACACAGCCTGGCACCTTTGTATGTGTCTACGGTGCTTCACAATCACACCCCTGTAAGAGCTTTGAGGTCATCTAACCAGCTGCTCATACAGAGGCCTAAAAGTAGATTAAAACAGAGAGGAGATCTAGCTTTTGCAGCAGCAGCACAAATACTATGGAACAATCTACCTATCCATATCTGCACAGCTCAGACGATACACACATTTTAATCTTTACTGGAAACACATCTGTTTTTCTTGGCATTTGGCTGCAGTGGACCATCCACGTAGACCAATCCATTTTATGGTACTTAAAAAAAATATATATATTTTTGATTATTTATTGTCCATGGATGTTGTGTTTATTAGAGTGTAGTTCCTGGGGCTGTACGGTGAAATGTGCAGCACTTTGATTAATGTTGTTGTTTTAAATGTGTTATATGAATAAACTTGACTTTACTTTACATAAAAGAACTTAACAGAAAAAAAACACCTCAAGGAAAGATATACCATGAGTTGGATTTAAAAAAATACCAACATTCTCAGCAGTGGGTATGCATTATATGCAATGCAGTCACACACAAGGGAGTGCGCCAAAGCGATGAGGGGAAATTGTCTCTCCAGTCGACATTTTCCATATTTAACACCTGTGCATATGATATGATCAATAAAAGAGGCACGCGGCTGATTAGGCGCTCATTTGGTCCTTCACCTCCCCTCCTCCTGTACCCCCACCCCCAACACACACACACACACACACACACACACACACACACACACAACTTTGTCTTAAAATGCATAATTTAATAAATTTTATTTTTATATGTCAATGTGTTTTAATTCAATTCAATTCAATTTTATTTATATAGCGCCAAATCACAACAAACTGTCGCCTCAAGGCGCTTTGTATTGTGGGTAAAGACCCTACAATAATACAGAGAAAACCCAACAGTCAGAACGACCCCCTATGAGCAGCACTTGGTGACAGTGGGAAGGAAAAACTCCCTTTAAACAGGAAGAAACCTCCAGCAGAACCAGGCTCAGGGAGGGGGGGGGGGGTCATCTGCCGCGACCGGTTGGGCTGAGGGGAGAGAAAGACATGCTGTGGAAGAGAGCCAGAGATTAATATCAATTAATGATTAAATGCAGAGTGGAGTATAAACAAAGTAAATAAGGTGAATGAAAAGAAACAGTGCATTATGTGAACCCTCCAGCAGACTAGGCCTATAGCAGCATAACTAAGGGAGGGTTCAGGGTCACCTGATCCAGCCCTAACTATAAGCTTGATCATAAAGGAAAGTTTTAAGCCTAATCTTAAAAATAGAGAGGGTGTCTGTCTCCTGAATCCAAGCTGGGAGCTGGTTCCACAGAAGAGGCGCCTGAAAGCTGAAGGCTCTGCCTCCCATTCTACTCTTAAGTATCCGAGGAACCACAAGTAAGCCAGCAGTCTGAGAGTGAAGTGCTCTGTTGGGGTGATATGGTACTATGAGGTCTTTGAGATAAGATGGGGCCTGATTATTCAGACCTTGTAGGTGAGGAGAAGAATTTTAAATTCTATTCTAGATTTAACAGGGAGCCAATGAAGAGAAGCCAATATGGGAGAAATCTGCTCTCTCTTTCTAGTCCCTGTCAGTACTCTAGCTGCAGCATTTTGGATCAGCTGAAGGCTTTTCAGGGAGCTTTTAGGACAGCCTGATAATAATGAATTACAATAGTCCAGCCTAGAAGTAATAAATGCATGAATGAGCTTTTCAGCATCACTCTGAGAAAGGATGTTTCTAATTTTAGAAATATTGCACAAATGCAAAAAAGCGGTCCTACATATTTGTTTAATATGTGCATTGAAGGACATATCCTGGTCAAAATGACTCCAAGATTTCTCACAGTGTTACTGGAGGCCAAAGTAATGCCATCCAGAGTAAGTATCTGGTTAGACACCGTTTTTCTAAGATTTGTGGGGCCGAGAATAAGAATTTCAGTTTTATCTGAATTTAGAAGCAGGAAATTAGAGGTCATCCAGGCCTTAATGTCTTTAAGACATTTTACAGAACGAGAACACATATATAAATCAAAAGCAACTACTGGTCATTTTTGTTCCGCTGTACAGAAATCGGCAACGAAGGACGAGCATTACCATAAAGCTTAGGGTTAGAAGCGCAAGAAAATTTACGCGACGGCTGATCTGCGGCGGGCTTTGACCGCGGCTCACAATTGACGGCTCACAATTGACGGCTCACTTGACCGCAGTAGTTTTTCAACATAAACACTGATAACACAACAACAGCAATCAGCACCATTAAACCTTTACTGGGAAACAGCTGGAGGTCCTTCATCAACCAGCTGATCAGTAAGTGAAGAAAAAGAGAACTTTGTAGCTGCTCCATCCACCCTGTTTGTTCACACAGGGAAAACTGCAGTACGAAGTTAAAATATGCAGATGAACTGTTAATATGAAAAAGTATTTCTTATCCAGTTACTCCAATAATCGATGGAATAATCGATTAGAATACTTGATTACTAAAATAATCAATAGTTGCAGCCCTAATGAAATGGAAACAGGTCATGGAGGAAGTTGATGTGCAACAGCAAAGCTGAGAGTGAGTGAATCAGAAAGGATGTGAGAGCACACAGCAGTATACACAGCAGCAATGACAGCAATAATACGGCTCTGCAGTGGACAGAAAAGTGACAGCAAGAAAAAGTGATCTTTGCTTCAGATGCAGCTTCAGTGCTTACTAGCTCACATCATTTCAGCTCAAAGAGCCGGCCAGATTTCCTGGATGAAGCACTCCTGCTGGATCCTCACCTGGTGGAGAAGGGCAGGGAAATGAAATGGATTTGGGAGCAGCACATGTGGATATGAAAGGAAATGAAATGGCAGACACTTTGGCTAAACAGGAACTTAAAGGAGAGCAGGTGGAGGTGGCTCTTTGTAAAGTGGGAGGAAAAGCACTGATAGGATTGAACATGCCAAAGAAATGGCAGCACAGGTGGGACACAGGGACAAAGGGAAGACACTTCCACAGAAGTGAGGGAAAAGTGGATGGAGTCAAGACAACAGGGAGAAAGAGAAGGGAAGAAGCTGTATTTGTAGGTCAGGAAGGTCACACAGGATTAAAGTCAACTATGCAGCTTGTAGGAAAGCCTAATCCAGGGCAGTGTGGAACATGAAGAGAGGGAACCAGTGGAACATGTTGGATTCAAATGTAGTGGATCCAGAGGAGCTGGAGAAGCTCTGAAACTAAGATCTAGAAGCAAGGCTGTGCAGGAGTTCAGTTTAGATGTGTTATTGCAGGGGGTTATCAATGGAGGCACAGCAGCACTTTGGAGCTTTGGAAGGGAAACAGGAATTCTTCAGAGAATCAGGGGTCAAAGGTCACATGTACTAGTGGGCTGTGGAGATTAGTGCCCAAAGGCTTTGTGGGATTGGAACCTCCCATCCTTGCTGCTGCTCTCATATCATCAGTGCAGCCACTAGGTGGCAGTAATACATCTTTATGTTGGCTGTCAGCCGCTGAAGAAGAAGAAGAAGAAGAAGGGATTTTGTAAACTTGTACATTGTGAAGCTTCTTCAGCTCTGATTATGAAACACTGAATGATTTCAAACTTTGTCTAATAAACTCCCATCAGAGTGGATGTTAGTGCGCTCGTGCTACGCTGTGACAGAGTGTGACAGTCCACCCACATTCACCTGTGACACACCTGCACCTGCATTCATTCTGAGCAGATTTCAGCTCAACACTTCCTGTTTGATGTTCAATCCATCAGACACGCCCTCTGCAGCTGTTTGTATGTACTGCTCCCTCACAAAGAAACTGCAGCAAATCAAATGTCATCAGCTTTATTTTCATTTTAGATTTAGGAGCATTTCACACATTTATTCACAAAACTAAACTTTATTTCAACACAATGTGATGTTGTTAACAGTGGTACAATATTAATGATTTCAAGCTCAAACTTTGTCTAATAAACTCACATCTTTGATTCTTTATACAGATTGTGGAGCTGTGGTTTGTCAGAGATCAGCTGTGATTATCTGGCAGCAGCTCTGAAGTCCAACCCCTCCCATCTGAGACAGCTGGACCTGGGTAACGACTACGGGTCCTCCAACAACCAGCTGCAGGATTCAGGAGTGAAGCATCTGTGTGGTTTTCTGGAGAGTCCACGATGTGTTCTTGAAACTCTGAGGTCAGTCTCCATGTTTTAGTTGTGCTGAGATGAATCTGATGTGAAACACTAAACTGCAGACATAAGGCTGATATTATACTGATCCACACTGAGGATCTTCATGGTAAAGTCTGTGTTCTTCTTCTCTGCTTTAGTCCATTGACTGTAGCAGAACAATGTTGACATTTCAAAGCTTCAAAGAAGAAGAAAAATCCTCCACTGGATAATTCACTGTGAAACTCTCAAACACTTCATTCCACCTTAAAGTCTGTCTGACACTGAAATCCAAACCAAAATGGCCGTTTGCTTTACAGACAGCAGTCCAACACAAAACAGACACACAACATCCAAAACACGGTCCAACATCCAAATGTCCTCCACTGCCACCATGAATGATGGCAAGAGAAGGAGGAACACTCTGACATTCAGGTTAGAATGAGCTTCATAAAGCAGACTGTGAAGATCAAAGCTGCATTAGAGAGCTGACATTCATCAATTAGTGGACACAAGTGGACAGATATCATCTGAAGCACTTCAAAGGCTTTAAATCAGCACATTTCTCTGCATTCTTTCTTCTTTGGAACTTTATTGGTAACTTTGATGAAGGGAACAGCGTGGTACACCTGAACAGGTGAGCAGTCCATCACAGAGAAGCACACACTCTCACATCCACACCTACAGCCAATTTAGAAGCACCAATGAACCTAAGCAGCATTTCATTGGACTGTGGGAGAACATCCAAAGTCCACAGAAAGGCCCCAGCTGACCAAGAAGCTCCAACCTAGAACCTTCTTGCTTTAAGGCCATAGTGCTAACCACTTTTCCCAATTTCAGGACAAATCCTGCATTTTCCTGTTCCTGCCTACAGGGCAGCTACACTAACACTTTCTCATCAAACACTGCCACCTAGTGGAGGAAGTTTCACTGCAGTCTGAACATTACAATTAGTTCCTCTAACGTGGAGGTGGAGGTGGTGGGGGCCACAGGGTGGTGTGGTGGGGGCCACAGGGTGGTGTGGTGGGGCCACAGGGTGGTGTGGGTGGGAGTTAGGTCCAGACTGTTTCTTTGGAGCCTGGAGACAGACTGGTCACAGCAGCTAACACACTGATCAAGGACTGGGCCATGATGGGACTCCACAGCATCCAGAAGACTCCTGATTCCAGAGTCATCAGCATCCTGAAGGACCAATCCTGATCTCTGATTGCTCTGACACTCATTAGTATATCAGAGAGATCACAGAGGTGGAAGCTCACAGAATGAAGACGAGGGTTCAAATCCGTCTCCAAGTGCTGATGTTCCACAGTCCTGTGTGGATCAATGACTGAGCTACAGGGAAAAACCAGCTGTGATGGAAGAAGATCCCAGCACCCATTAACACTGCATAATGTCCCTGAAACATAAAATAATATCTGTGGCATTAATTTTCCCCTCTTTCCTGTTACTGCTGCCAAATGATCAGGTACCTTTTCATGAACATGTAGCTGGATCCCAGGGGGCTCAGGGGCTGCATCCTTCTAAAGCCGTGAAGGCCGGAAGTGAACGGCCGTTAAACGGGACGGTCCGGCCTACGGAGGGCCGCTCAGGTTGCCTAGCGACCATGACATCAGCTGTGAGAGCGTCTCGTTCAGCATCGTTTGACAGAGATGAACGTGAAAATCTCCATTTGATCTCATTAGTGTGAATTTTGCTGAGATGAAACTGAGATGTTTGATTGGTCTGTGATGTCTCTGAGGCTGAGAGACCACGGGCCTGTAAACACAACACTGTCATGTTATTACAGTTAGCTAATGTCCTTCATCAGACACTTTGGCAGCTTTTTCCACCTTTGAAAACTCCCACTTTGATGGTCAAAGGATTCTAACATGTCCTAAAACGATGGATTTGAAGGAGCTCTTTAAACGGTTGTAGCGCTCCTTCACAGAGAGACAACAGCCTGTCTGTCCTCCCCCTGTTCTTACCTCCATCTCTCAGCTGCTGCTGGCTGCTCCTCCTCCTCCTCCTCTTCCTCACACAGTGCTGAATTTGTCCTGGTGTCTCATCAGGGGTGGAGAGCCTCTGTCCCATCAGCTCTCCCTCAAAGAGCCCACAGATGATCTGCAGCAGTGGCTTTCTCAGCCTGTCCTCACTCTGGACACTTGCAGTTCTCACACAAAGGGAATCAAATGTGTGTTAAGCTGCAGGATTAAATCACTGCTTGGACTCATAAATACATGTGCAGACTTTGTATTTTCACTCAGAAAGACCAAAGCAGAGAGAGGGTGGTATAAAGCTCTGCAGAAACACACTCAGAGAAGGAGGATTTCCACACTGACTGCCTGTCTCACTGTTAGGGCTTCTAAATAAGACGAGAGACAAATTAAATCCAGTATCTGCTGGACTGGACAAATGTTTGGCTCCTGTCAATAAACCACCTTTCTTTGAGCTGAACGAGTGAACCGTCTGCTCATTTCTCCCTAAAACAAAGGTTAAAGGTCGTTGGGCACAATAAGTGAGCTAACATTAACATCAGTGTGATGAATCCAGGACTTCCAAAGTGCAAACAGCTTCACCCTCGGTGGACGGTTCCTCTGCTGATTGTAGCCACAGTCCAAAGCATGAATTCTAGCAGCAGGTTGTTCAGCATTGAGAACGTTCTCTGCAGAACTTCACCTTTAAAAGTGAAGCCATGAGGTTCCTTGAAGGAACAACACGACTTTTCAAGTGTTTGTAGTTTTTATTATAAAGTTTTAATGTGAAAAATTCAGAATTTTTCTCAGAATTTTCTCTTGTGTTTGTTTGAAGCTGCATCCTGTTGGCTTCAGCTGTTTGGAGTTTCCATGTTATAAACTTGTACATTGAAGCTTCTTCAGCTCTGATTATGAAACACTGAATGATTTCAAACTTTGTCTAATAAACTCCCATCAGAGTGGATGTTAGTGCGCTCGTGCTACGCTGTGACACAGTGTGACAGTCCACCCACATTCACCTGTGACACACCTGCACCTGCATTCATTCTGAGCAGATTTCAGCTAGCTCAACACTTCCTGTTTGATGTTCAATCCATCAGACACGCCCTCTGCAGCTGTTTGTATGTACTGCTCCCTCACAAAGAAACTGCAGCAAATCAAATGTCATCAGCTTTATTTTCACTTTATATTTAGGAGCATTTCACACATTTATTCACAAAACTAAACTTTATTCCAACACAATGTGATGTTGTTAACAGTGGTACAATATTAATGATTTCAAGCTCAAACTTTGTCTAATAAACTCACATCTTTGATTCTTTATACAGATTGAGGGACTGTGGTTTGTCAGAGATCAGCTGTGATTATCTGGCAGCAGCTCTGAAGTCCAACCCCTCCCATCTGAGAGAGCTGGACCTGGGTAACAACTACGGGTCCTCCAACAACTACCTGCAGGATTCAGGAGTGAAGCATCTGTGTGGTTTTCTGGAGAGTCCACGATGTGTTCTTGAAACTCTGAGGTCAGTCTCCATGTTTTAGTTGTGCTGAGATGAATCTGATGTGAAACACTAAACTGCAGACATAAGGCTGATATTATACTGATCCACACTGAGGATCTTCATGGTAAAGTCTGTGTTCTTCTTCTCTGCTTTAGTCCATTGACTGTAGCAGAACAATGTTGACATTTCAAAGCTTCAAAGAAGAAGAAAAATCCTCCACTGGATAATTCACTGTGAAACTCTCAAACACTTCATTCCACCTTAAAGTCTGTCTGACACTGAAATCCAAACCAAAATGGCCGTTTGCTTTACAGACAGCAGTCCAACACAAAACAGACACACAACATCCAAAACACAGTCCAACATCCAAATGTCCTCCACTGCCACCATGAATGATGGCAAAGAGAAGGAGGAACACTCTGACATTCAGGGTTAGAATGAGCTTCATAAAGCAGACTGTGAAGATCAAAGCTGCATTAGAGAGCTGACATTCATCAATTAGTGGACACAAGTGGACAGATATCATCTGAAGCACTTCAAAGGCTTTAAATCAGCACATTTCTCTGCATTCTTTCTTCTTTGGAACTTTATTGGTAACTTTGATGAAGGGAACAGCGTGGTCCACCTGAACAGGTGAGCAGTCCATCACAGAGAAGCACACACTCTCACATCCACACCTACAGCCAATTTAGAAGCACCAATGAACCTAAGCAGCATTTCATTGGACTGTGGGAGAACATCCACAGTCCACAGAAAGGCCCAGCTGACCAAGAAGCTCCAACCTAGAACCTTCTTGCTTTAAGGCCATAGTGCTAACCACTTTTCCCAATTTCAGGACAAATCCTGCATTTTCCTGTTCCTGCCTACAGGACAGCTATACTAACACTTTCTCATCAAACACTGCCACCTAGTGGAGGAAGTTTCACTGCAATCTGAACATTACAATTAGTTCCTCTAACGTGGAGGTGGTGGGGGCCACAGGGTGGTGTGGGTGGGTGTTAGGTCCAGACTATTTCTTTGGAGCCTGGAGACAGACTGGTCACAGCAGCTAACACACTGATCAAGGACTGGGCCATGATGGGACTCCACAGCATCCAGAAGACTCCTGATTCCAGAGTCATCACCATCCTGAAGGACCAATCCTGATCTCTGATTGCTCTGACACTCATTAGTATATCAGAGAGATCACAGAGGTGGAAGCTCACAGCCCTGAGGGGATCCAGTAGAAGATGAGAGCCTACTGGACAGCTTCCATGAACCTGGACCCTCTGAGATGTGTTTGTTCCAAAGTCACTGAGCTAAAATCCACATTAAAATGAGCTCAGAGCCTGTGTGCAGGAAGATGTGTCTGTTGTTCCAAGGAGGAAAATGTCTGAAAATCTCCCCCCACTCAGTTCCTCACCAACACTTCCATCATTTCCCCCCAAAGCATCAGGACCAGGGCTTTTTCTCTCTGTGATCCCACTAAGAGATTTACACACAAACACCTCATCAGTGTGAAGCTTAGAGCCTACCACCCCTTTCCTAAAATCAGAAGCTCTTCATTGAAATCAATGAGATCAAAGCTGGAATCAAATGAGTCTGACTCTGCTGCTGATTCAGGATCAGATTTATCAGGAAAAAATGCCCTTTTGTCCTTGTTCTGCATCCCCACCATGGACTTCATTCCTTTCCAAGCCAGCCTTGAGTGTCCTTTATTCAGCTCATCCTCTGCTTTCCTTTTAGACCTGATTTTAGCTGCTTCATCTCTCTTTGAACAAGTTTCTGTACCTCAATCTTTGGATTCTCTCCCTCAGAACAAGACAGCTTCTTCTGACTGAGAACATGTTTCAGTGATTTACTGATCCAGGGCTCGTTATTGGGGAAAATAGTTCCTGTTTTCACAGGAATCCCCATTTTTGAGCCAAAGAAATGGAAGTAGAAATAGATGATCTGAGTCAGAACATGAGCCTTTAAACAGTCCCAGTGGGTGCAGTCAGAGCAGTCCCTCAGTTCCAGTACAGAGTCTTTGGTCCAGACTGGAACAACTGTGTGCTCAGTTTGACCTCTCTTCAGTACTGAGATCTGACAGAGCCAGAGGGGCATCACATCAGATTTAGAAGCTCCCCTCATGGAGCCAGAACACATGTCCAATACTGAGTCTGTCTTGTTGGACCAACTGGAAGAAATGATTGAAGGACTTAGTCCTAGAACAGAGATTCAAATGTCCAAAATCAAAGTGGCTGCATCGGGCAGATAGTCTGAAAACTCTGCACAGTTTGGATTCCTGTTTGAAGCTGCGTCCTGTTGGCTTCAGCTGTTTGGAGTTTTTCTAAACTTCTCCATTCTGAACCTTCTTCAGCTCTGATTATGAAACACTGAATGATTTCACACTTTGTCTAATAAACTCACATCTTTGATTCTTTATACAGATTGTGGGAGTGTGGTTTGTCAGAGATCAGCTGTGATTATCTGGCAGCAGCTCTGAAATCCAACCCCTCCCATCTGAGAGAGCTGGACCTGAGGAGAAACAACCTGCAGGATCCAGATGTGAAGCAGCTGTCTGATCTTAAGGAGAGTCCACACTGCAGACTGGAGACACTGCAGTAAGTAGAGGGTTGGAGGGAGTCCATGCTGCTCTCAGCAGTATTGTACTAAACACAGTTAGTATGAAAGCAAAGATCCAGTGTTTCCTGTAAAGCTGCAGCCTTCTCAGTGGCTGCTTTCCTCAGTGAAGCTGTGAGAGGAGGATGGTGACAGGCTTCAGGATTGGACACAAACACTTCCTGTTTGGGCCTTTTTGCTCTCACAAACACTGGCTGACTCTGGGAGCTTTTAGCTCACCATAGTAACGGCTCCTGGAAAGCTCACATGCTCTGATGCAGCATCAGTTCATTGTCATCAGCCAATCAGCTCTCTGAACAAAGCAGCATGCAGACATTTTCCCAACATGGACCAATGACTGCATTCATTTTCCAGCTTAAAGGAGTGAAGGAAACAGTTTGTAGGTGATGAAGAACTTTGTGAGAGCAGATGTTTGGATGGAGTTCCTCCAGTTAACAGCTGGAACCATTACATGAGGGACTGAAACATCTCCTATGAATTGTTGGGGTTGTTGTTGGGGTTCCTAAAGAGCTCAGAGTGGACAGACCAAGGTTATTAGAGTTCATGAGACTCCAGAGGTGGGAAGTAACAAAGTACAAATACTTCGTTACTGTACTTAAGTAGATTTTTCAGGTATCTGTACTTTACTTAAGTATTTATTTTTCTGAGTACTTTTTACTTTTACTCCCTACATTTTTACACAAGTATCTGTACTTTCTACTTCTTACATTTTCAAACAGACTCGTTACTTTTTAACACATCAGAGAGAAGTTTTTATTTCCGGTCAGTGCGCCGTCAAACATCAAATGATCTGAGCCTAAACGGAGGAATAATAACACATAAGAGACAATCGTACTGGTGTATCCTTCATCATCGGGGTTTATCTCGTACAAAGGGATTAAATACGCAAACCCATATAATTAATGTATCATTTATAGCGCTATAATCGGGCCGGACCTAGTCCGTAAGTTGCGCTGCGGCACATAAACAGCTTAGCTAGCCCTACTGAAGAGGAGCGAGCATGAAGGGAGTAACGTGTGGCAGGTAAATGCAACGTTTCTAAATGCTCAACAAATATCAGCAAACACACAAAGTGTGTGCAGTTTGTCACACAGTGTGTCTGCGAGCTAAAAGAAGAGCTGCTGTATTTCAGGGAGAGCAAAGAGAGAGAAGTTCACTCAGAGATGGAGAAAGAGGAAGGAGAGGAATAAGAGAGGTTAGATTTAAAGGTAAGGACTGGAAAATAAACTGAAGTATGCTGACTTTGTGTTATTCAAAGATTGTATGAAAATACTGCAGTTTAGTGTGTAATAAACAGGTTAGCTTGTTGTACTGTATTTACAGTAAAGCTCTGTGTTGGACTGGAGCACAGTGTTTGTGTTCATGGTCAGAGTTACAGGTTACATCAGTGCAGCAGAGATGAGTTTGAATCAAAGCTGCTGATGCTGAGATTCATTCACTGAATCCAACATTTCTACAGCCTGTATGCTGTCAGTGTAGGGGATGGAGATCAGCTCAGATAGCTGTGAAATACTGGGTTACATCTTTGTGAGTTCACTTCATCCACACAGAGCAGTAAACCTCAGAGCAGCAGCAGCAGGTCAGCTGATCACAGCCTGCACACCAACATCATTTACTGCAGCTACAATAGAAAGCTGTGATTCTTCTCCCCATGCAGAGCCGCTACAGCTGATCTTAGGGTTCCTCCACCTTCTGAATCCCACTGTAACCCCTGAGTATCCTCATGTTTGTGTTTAGGTGGAGGCACAGTCACCCTCTACTATGGAGGACACAGAGAACAGAGCAGTGTTTAAATTCCCTTTTACAGTTTGTGTCCTACAGAACAGATTCAAGCTGAGTGCATTCATTAGGATTAAAATTTAGATTGGAATAACGTTTGTATTCTCATGTAATATTATTTTATATTATTACAATAATATATAATGAGGTTCGGTTTGTTTTACACAAAAATAGCAGGTAGAAACATCCTCCAAAGAACTACATTTACTTTCTTACTTTGAGTACATTTCAGAGCCTGTACTTTTTTACTTTTACGTAAGTAAAGAAGTTGAACCAGTACTTCGACTTTTACTAAAGTATTTTTTAACACAAGTACTTGTACTTCTACTTAAGTACAGAATGTCAGTACTTTTGCCACCTCTGTGAGACTCCAAACTAAAACTAGGAGGGAAAAACATTTGGATGAACTTCAATCCAAATCCAAAGTGAAACAACAATGAGTACTAGTACACTCCCAGGACTGAAGGCCCTGCTGCTCTTTATACTGGATGTGCTGCATCACTGACTGACAGCTGATGAAGAGTCTGTGGAAACACTCATTTATCTCCTCTGCTCTTTCTTCTTCTCTCTGCAGGTGGAGGTAAACAGGACGGTGTGTGTGCTGAGAGAGGAGGAGCTGTGTCCTGATGATCCAGAGAGCTTGAAGCAGCAGCAGCTTGTGTGCAGAGACGCTCTGACTGGGCCATGTTACTGGGAGGTGGAGTGGAGAGGAGAGCTTCATCCAGCAGTGACTGACAGAGGAATGAGAAGAAGTGCAGATGACTGTCAGTGCTGCAGAGTGAACTGCTCTGAGAACAGCTCCACTGTCAGACACAATGTAGAGTCCACCATCATCCCTGTGTGTCCCTGTGGATCTGCCAGAGGATCATCAGTGGATCTGGATGCTCTGCTGCTGCTCTGTCCTTCTACACAGTCTCTGCAGAGTCTCTGTCTGACACTGGCTTCAGCTTTTCAGGCTTCATTCTGGATCACAGTCAGGAGAACATCACCTGGAAAGGCCTCCAACAACATCTCCATCATAGACACAATGTTTTTAGGACTTACACATCAGGTTTTGGTGCTTGGAGATCAAATATGTGTCCATCTATAAGTTTCAGTGTTTTCCTTAAAGTACTTTTTCATATATTAGCAGAACATTAATATTGATACCAACCATCTGTCTCACCTGCTTCATTTATATCGTCCATCAGGTCAGAATTGTTCAGCACATGAAAAAAGTGTGAAAATCTGCACACTGGTAGATTTTTTTCTGCTTTTTCACATAATAACAGGAAACATGTGATCTGAGCCCTGCTGGGGGGGGGGGGGGCTGCTGTATGTCTGCAATCATTTAAATAAAGACATCTAGTGGTTCAGTGAGAGAACTGCAGCAGGTGGAGGTGTGTTTGTGGTTGGAGATGTTCCTTGAATCATGTGACCTCAGTGGGCGGAGCCTACACTGCTTAATGTTTAATGTGGATACTAATGATCAATAAATGTGCTGATTGGAGTCAAAGGAATGACTCGGACTGAATCTGAAGCTGGATTCATCAAACTTTGGATTTGACAGAATCCAAAAAGCTTTTTTCAGCTGATCCGTGTTCTCTTCATCTCTGAGTGTTTCTGAGTGGAATTCCCCACAGTGTTAGAGTTCATGATAGGAATCTCTGGGAATGCAGGAAACCCAGAGTTTAAACTCTTCTAGCAGTCCCTGAGTCAGAGAGGCAGCTGCCTCCTCCTCCTCCTCACTCTGCTGAATGTGTCCTGGTGTATCCTCGGGGTGCCTCTGTCCCGTCAGCTCGCCCTCAGAGACACCAAACATGATGATCTGCAGCAGACGGCGTCCTGACTCTGGACTCTCGCAGCTCTCAGACAAAAATCAAAAACATCAAAACTTTATCAAATATGTGTGAAGGTGCAGCATTAACTTATGATCACAGTGACATACTTTGTATAATTTTATCAGAGAGAAAAAATGAAAGTGCAAACAGGACATCCTGAAGAAATGTTGGTCTTTATTCAGTCGTATTTTTATAGCTCCAAATCACAGCAGTCACTTAAAGCTGCTTCATATTGTAAAGTAGAGACCCACAATAATACAGAGGAAACCCAACAATCAGACGACCCCCTATGAGCAGCACTTGGTGAGGGAAAAACTCCCTTTAACAGGAAGAAGCCTCCCAGGCTCGGGAGGGGGGGGGGGGGGGGGGGGGGGTCATCTGCTGTGGGGGGGGGGGGGCAAAGGTGAGCAGCTCGGGTGGTATTAAGGTAAAATAACAGAGGTGGAGTTCCTGTTTTTTTCCTGTCCTGTTATCAGGGGCTCTGATCTGACCTTTGACCTGAGCACAGGCGGTCAGGCTGGGACATCACAGACCGTCGGTGCTGCTCTGGCGTCTGTGAATGAAGCTGCGCTCTCAGTTTAACAGAACTCGTTTCTCTGAGCTGAAGCTTCAAAGACAAACAGCACAGTAACATCCAGCTGTGTGATGAGTCCAGATGTTTGTGCCGGACTGAAACCTGGAAACACGATTGTTATTCATTTGGGGAAATAGATCAGTGGCTGAATCTTGGATAAGGTGGGCTGTGAAGGAGCCATCTGATGTGCCCTTCAAAGGTAAAGGGCGGAGTTACTACAAGCAGGAGGAGGAGCAATGTGAGGTCGGTGTCTCTTTAAGTGTGGACCTCCTCCTCCTCCTCCTGCTCCTCCTCCTCCCGCTCCGTTTCCTCCTCATGGCCGCCGCTCCGCACGCTCCTCTCTACCTCGGCCTGGACTTCAGCACGCAGCAGGTAGGACCTCACCTGCGCTGCGTCACGTCCCTCTATGACGAGGAGCAGACCGCGTGCAGATAGCAATCAAAAACAGAATTTAGTGCGCAGGCGCAGAACGAGGCGGAAGGTTTGATTCGTTTGTGACGGTTTCAGCTGGACTCTGCACCGGAAGTGATCGGACAGATTTTGGCCCGCGTGCACGAAACAAATTGAAGCTTAAAATCGATGACGTCATTATTGGGCTCACGTAAAATTACGTCAGAAAGACGCGAGCAGCACTGAGTCACGTGTCCGATCATTTGTAATGATCAATAACAGGAAATGAAGCGGATCATTTCCAGGTCAGTCACTCCTGAACCCGGATAACCTGACCCTCACCGGTCCCACTGTGACGCAGACCCACAGACAGATGCTGCTGATGTTTCCAGCAGCGAAGACACTGAGTGCGCATGTCCGTGTTTGCATCCAGCAGCCGTCTCCTCCCCCCTGACGGCTGCTGACACACCTGTGACAGGTGGGGTCAGCAGGATGAGAGGGCGTCACAGCAGAAGGCTGGAGTTTGTGTGTCTGTTGTTGATGAGTTCCTGCTGCTCACACATCTCACAAACCCAGCAGAGGTTCACTGTGACTGAAGACTGAGCCCCTCAGAGCTGCTGCTCAGGGATTCACTCAGCAGTTATTTTATTATTGGGATCTTCTTCCTTTGCATTGATCCGTTATCAGAGGGCTTATTTTTGCTCTCCAACAACTAAACGATGAATCAGCTGAAGGAGGATTATTAAACTAAACTTGTGTCCATCAGCAGCTCCGTCTTTAATCTTCTGTTCATGTCCTCCTGAAGCTGAAGGTGGTGGCCATCGATGGAGACCTCCGCGTGGTTCATCAGAGCAGCGTGCAGTTTGACTCTGAGCTGCCCGAATTCAGGTATCACATCGTTTTCAGTCTGCGAACAATAAACCTGACGCTGCAGCGGCTTCAGATTCACCTGTCAGGGTGACCAGCAGGCTTTTATTGTAAAGGGTTTTAGTCAGTATCTTATTTTGAAGCTCAGACTGGCAGCTCTGTTTGTTTGTTTGTTGTTGTCAGGACTCAGGGAGGAGTTCATATCCACGCTGACAGACTCACAGTCACCTCACCTGTGCTGATGTGGGTCAAGGTGAGACACACACACACACACACACACACACACACACACACACACACACACACACACACACACACACACACGCAGAGTCATGTGACGCAGCTCAGCTGTTCAACACTCATCAGCTGACCTCTGACCTCAGCATTTGGGTCCTCAGACTGTGATTGGCTGTTCTGTCCCCAGGCTCTGGACCTGCTCTTGGACAAGCTGAAGAGGGCGGGGCTTGATTTCTCCCGTGTCAGAGCGCTGTCGGGCAGCGGGCAGGTGATTGTTGGACTTTATTTAAAGACCCAGAAGGTGCTGCAGCGTGAGCAGAAATATGTGGACAGCTGACCTCGTGTGGCTCATTAATGCCCCGCCTGCAGTCAGCTGATCCTTCATCTTTCTGAGGCCCAGAATACAAAGTTCCCCACAAACAAAGATGAGCGTGTATTTAAATGTCTGATGCTTCATGTTGATGCAGCGGTCTCATGATTCAGACTTTGGTGTCAGCGACGCCGTCATCAGGAAAATACTGGGACAGAGGCGTCCACAGACATTTGGTCACGCAGCATGCATGATGTCATGATGATGTCACCTGACAGGAAGCTGTAACACATGAGTTCTGGTCTCTCTTAGCAACATGGCGGCGTGTTTTGGAGGAGAGGAGCATCTCAGACTCTGAAACATCTCGACCCAGACCAAGACCTGCACCAGCTGCTGCAGGTGTGTGTGTGTGTGCGTGTGTGTGTGTGCGTGCGTGCGTGCGTGTGTGTGTGTGCGTGCGTGCGTGTGTGTGTGTGCGTGCGTGCGTGTGCATGTGTGCGTGTGCATGTGTGTGTGTGCGTGCGTGTGTGTGTACGTGCATGCGTGCGTGTGTGAGATAACACATCATGGGTGGGCGTGGTTACCTGCTGACTCAGGTGTGCCGGTGCGTCCTCAGGACAGTTTCTCGGTGTCGGACAGTCCGGTGTGGATGGACTCGAGCAGCGCTCAGCAGTGTCAGGACCTGCAGGCGGCAGTGGGAGGAGCTCTGAGACTGGCGGAGATCACTGGATCCAGAGCCTATGAGGTCCAGCTGTGCCACATCTGTCTGTATGTGATGCAACATGATGCTTAACGAGCTTTAAAGGACGCGTCCGTGTGTTTGTGTGCAGCGCTTCACAGGAAACCAGATCGCCAAACTGCATCAGACCCGAGCGGAGGAGCTCGAGGACACCGAGGTGAGAGCTTCACTGCACCTGCAGAGGCCTGTCTCCAGGTGTTTCCTCACACCTCATGAACCTGTGTGTGCTTTGGTTTCAGAGGATCTCATTGGTCAGCAGCTTTGGCGCCTCTCTCTTCCTCGGGGGTTACGCTGCCATCGACTACAGCGACGGTACGGTTTGTTTGGTTCTTCATCCTCTGAAGGTCTGATACCATCAGCTGATCAGTGAACCCTCTGCCTGTTCAGGTTCAGGGATGAATCTGCTGGACATCAGGACCAAACACTGGTCTGAGATCTGCCTGGAAGCCACCGCTCCTTACCTGGACCAACTGCTGGGAGCTCCACTGCCCTCCACATCTGTGCTGGTAAGACTGGTCCAAGCAGGGCCACACTGGTCCATACTGGTCTGTGGTGGAGGGTTGACTGGTCCATACTGGTGTGTGGTGGTGTGGTGTGACTGTCCCTGTGCTGCTGCAGGGCCCCGTCTCCTCCTACTTCGTGCAGCGATACGGTTTCTCTGAGAGCTGCAGGGTGGTGGCGTTCACTGGAGACAACCCAGGTAGGAAAAATCAGTTTTATTGATTCTCATCATGAAGGCTGATTGCTTTAAACAAACTGTTGATCAGTGAGGCACCAAGTTCAGAAAAACAGAGCAAGTAAAAGACGCATTTCACTGAGTTACATTCAGCATATTTTTTAAAAATCCTGTAAATCTTAATATCAATAAGATAAAATATCAGATAAAATTTGTTTATCTGCAGAGTTACAGCAGGTAGAAATGAAGTTAAACACAAAGTAAATAGTAAAAATGATGAAGTCATAATCAGTGTGACATCATGTTAAACACGCTGTCATTTCCTGATTCTAACACTAGGTGGTGCTGCTGTTTCACTGTGAAATCTGTGCAGTTTCTCTCAGTTAAACTGAAGAAGAAATCATGTCAAACCAGGATCAGGACACAGGTCAAACCCAGACTCCTCCCACTTCCTTCCTGTTAACTTCTAAAATCTCTGCGGTCTTTAAACGCATCGCAGAGCTCTGAATTCACCCTGAACGCATCGTCTCACCTCCACAGAGCCGAAGCTGAAGCAGCACCGAGAAGCTCGAGAGCTCATCGATTTAACGCGTTTGTGTTCTCGTGGAGAAAAAGTCCGATTTTCCTCCTCGGTGTGCGAAGCTGCAGCACGACAGACTCACACAACGCTTCACTGAGTCAGACAGAAACGAGAGAAACCGAAAAACAGTCTGAAAAAACAAAATTAAAACTAACAAATATATTTTTGAAAAGAGAGAAATCTGAGGCGTGTAACAAATATACCAGGGGTGTCCAAACTTTTTGGACAGAGGGCCACACATGGAAAAATATACAAAAGGCCGGGCCACTTAGTTCAGGACAAATTTTATATATCACAAGTTATTAAACCAAACACATGTGAGTAATCATTGACATTGCCTGGATCACAGTTTTTTATTAATGATTTTTCAATTTTTCATTTATTCTGCTGCTTTACAGGTCTTTTCACTGTTGGCAGCCTCACATTGCTTCTTACTCGGGATCATGATTCCCTCTTCACACCCCTGTATAAAAATGGGGAAATATAAGGGGGAAAGAGGAAGGGTATATGTGAGCTTGTTATGCAAATATGTATTTGGGCTTGTTAACAGATTTATGTTTGTTGCAAAATGTTATCAACTTAAATTGACTGAATTTATAAATTAATTACTTATTTACACATGATTATATAATAATGTGTATTTTTACCTCACCTAAAATGAAAACAGTGCTGCACTCAGTGGGAGCAGTGATGCTGTGCTTGGCTGGCAGATCAGGAGTAAGTTTGGTGGTTGAGATGCGGAGGACATCACAGAGATGGCTGTCAGTCATTTTGGTTCTCAGTCTGCTTTTGTTCAGAGTTAATAATGAAAATGTTTGCTCACATATGTATGTGGAGCCAAACAGACTCATTCTTTTTGCATGGCGTCTCATCAGAGGAAACTTGTCCTTTTCCACGCTCCGATAGAAGTCAGGTAGGGACAAAAGCTGGTGTTGATTTCTCAGAGAATCATCACACTGCATATCAATAAGTTCTAATTGCAGACTCTCTTCCACTTCCTCTGCATCCACCAGGAAGGGAGTCGAGAACAGTTTGATTTGTTTTTCAATATTAGAGAAATCTTGGAAGCGCTGACTGAATTCTGTCATCAGAGATGTGATAACAGACAAATATTTCCCTTTCTTAAGAGAAAGATTGGCCTTTGGAAAAGCACTCTTGATTTCTGACAGCGTGGGGAAGTGCGCAAAATTAAAGTTGCGTAACTGTGCCTCAAAGAGACGGAGTTTCACGCAGAATGCCTTCATCTGCGTATAAAGTTGTGGTACAAGCTGGTCTTTGCCTTGTAGGCTCTTGTTAAGTGAGTTTAGATGATCGGTAAGATCAACTAAAAATGCTAGGTCGGCCAACCATAAAGGATCACTCAGCTCATGAAGCGGGCGGTCCTTTTCTTTCAAAAACTGGTCAATTTCCGACCTCAGGGCATAAAACCGCTGCAGCACGGAGCCGCGACTTAGCCAGCGCACATCACAATGGTACAGCAGGTCTCCGTATTCAGCATCGATGTCTGATAGGAACGCTTGAAATTCTCTGTGGTACAGCCCTCGTGCTCGAATTATGTTTACCGTTTTCACAACAGTGTTCATCACATCGCCGAGCTGGACTGTCTTGGAGCAGAGGGCTTCTTGGTGAATGATACAATGCATTTTCACAGCCTCACCTCCACTCCCTTTAACCTTGGCACACACCATAGAGGCCATTCCTTTGCGCTCTCCGGTCATAGCTGGGGCTCCATCCGTTGTAACTCCACACAACTTGTCCCATTTAAGTCCCATGTTGTCAACTGCATCTGATACCGCTTCAAAAATGTCCTTACCCGTCGTTGTGCCCTTTAGACTTCTAAGATCAAGCAGCTCCTCCGTGATGCAAAAATTATCATCAACTCCCCGCAAAAAAATTAACAGCTTTATCTGACATTTGATGTTTTAAGTCAGCAGACAAGTCTTCTATTCGCCGCACAACTGTGTTTGTGGACATGCTCACGCTGCTGAATTCCTGCAGTTTTTCCGGGCACATTATTCCTGCAACTTTAGTGAAAGGTTTTCCGTGTTGTGCAATGAGTTGAGCTATCTCGTAGCTAGCCACTGTGGCATTTTCTGTTGCCTTTTATTAGCACGAAAAAAATACTGTTGCTGAGCTAACAGGCTGGCTGCCATTTGCTTAACTTTATGTTCTCGTTCGGCACCAGTGTAGGATGCATACGTCTGATGTTTGGTTTCATAGTGTCTTCGTAAATTATACTCTTTCATCATTGCCACAGTCTCAGTACAAATCAAGTACTTCCCTTTCACTTCTATAAAAAAGTATTCATTTGCCCACCGTGTCTGAAATCTTCTGCATTCACACGCTACCTTACGTTTCTTCATAGACGCCATTTTTTGTCTGCCCTGACATTTTTCTTCACTTATCTTGTTTTGTTGAGAAACTGCCTTGTTCAAGATAGTAGCTCCACCTAGTGTTAAAAAAATGCAGTGCAGTCAAGCAGAAATTTGACGCTTGAGCCATATTGTCCACCCATCCATCCATTCACTTCCGCACATCCTGTTAAGGGTCGCGGGGGGGCTGGAGCCTATCCCAGCTGTCATAGGGCGAGAGGCAGGGTACACCCTGAACAGGTCGCCAGCCTGTTGCAGGGCCAACACGGAGTGACAGACGACCTTTCACACTCACATTCACGCACTCAGTCACACCTATGGGCAATTTAGATTAGCCAATTAACCTAACCCCAGTAAGTGCATGTCTTTGGAATGTGGGAGGAAACCGAAGTACCCGGAGGAAACCCACGCAAGCACGGGGAGAACATGCAAACTCCACACAGAGAGAGGGAGAGGCCTGGGCCAAGGTGGAATCGAACCCAGGCCTTCCAGATGGTATTCTAACTGTGAGGCAGCAGTGCTAACCACTGCACCACCATGCGGTGGGCCATATTGTATTATACTTATTTTAATTTGCTGTGGGCCAATTAAAAATGGACAGTGGGCCGCAGTTGGCCCGCGGGCTGTAGTTTGGACACCCCTGAAATATACGATAATAAAGATTAAAAAATAAAACTTTAATAGTGATTAAAAATTATATTTTTGAAACCAAATAATTAAAAAATAAGAGTACAATTTAATAATGAAAAAAATGAATGACTAGATTTAGCAAAAATGTAAAATAAAAAAAACAAGGCAGGAAAAAAGAAATAATTTCAATAAAACAATGTAATAAAATGAAAGAATATCAATATAAAGTAAATGGAATATGTAACGTGTTTGTGTCAGATTATCAGATTATCGTTGGGTTTTTCAGGGCTGATATCTGCATGTTTATAAATAATGAAGCAGATAAACGACCTCAAACTCGTTAATAAACCTGTTTTTGCTTCACTCAGCGTCTCTGGCAGGAATGAGGCTGCAGCCTGGAGACGTCGCTGTGAGTCTGACTCTGATTCACTCCTCACACCATCATGTGGTTATTGTGGCTTTATGTGTGTGTGTGTGTGTGTGTGTGTGTGTGTGTGTGTGTGTGTGTGTGTGTGTGTGTGTGTGTGTGTGTGTGTGTGTCCAGGTGAGTCTGGGGACCAGTGACACAGTGTTTCTGTGGCTGCAGCAGCCTCGTCCGGCTCTGGAAGGTCACATCTTCTGTAACCCGGTGGAGCAGCAGGCGTACATGGCTCTGCTGTGGTACACACACGCACACCCCCCCACACAGTCATTGTTCAGTCCTGGATAAATCAGAGCAGCAGGTCAGACTAACATTGTCTCAGGTAAAGCAGACAGGTGAGGGGCGGAGTCAGAAATCTTTGTAGAATTCATGGAGGAAGTGAAGCTCCGTGGAAACCAAAACCATCAGAGAATTCAGACTGAACTCTCTGTGACCCGTCCTGTGTCACGGTGTGACCCTGCACTGTGGACAGGTGACCTCCCAGAGGTTCTCAGACTCAGGTCTGAGGAACCTGAGGGTCCGTGACGAACCAGATGAGGAACCCGGGGCCCACAGCACCAGCAGAAGGTCTGATGGTGGACCTGAGGACTTCATCCTGGATACACCTCCTCAGACCATCACTGAGCCACCAAACTGATCACGTTGAACGATGTTAACGTTCTCCTCAGCTTCTTCAGACCCTTTCACATCCATCACCTGTGCTGAGGGTGAACCTGCTCTCACCTGTGGAGCTCCACGGTGCCGGGCTGTGAGCTCAGGTCTCAGTAAAGGGAGTCAGGGCCTCGTTCCACCCTCATGGAGTCTGTGTCTCACAGTCTGCACACGAGAAGCTGGAGGTCAGAGTTCAGCTCTGACAGTGGAGACAGCAGCAGCCTCTGACCTCCGGTCCCTTTGTAGAGGCTAACTAGCTTTGGCCTCTCCAGTGTACCTAATGTTAAGGCCATTACACACTGGACATGTTGTTTTTGTGAATGAATCGTCCTCATAAAACTCACTGTGAAAACAATAAGGTAACATCATGTGATGATGTAATGAGGTGCTGATGTTTCTAAACAAGAGAAGAAACAGCTTCTGGGTCCATCCAGCATCAGAAAGCAGCAGCAGGCAGAGTTTGATGGTTCGATCCCGGAGCTGAAGCCTGTGATACTTCAGGATGTCAGGGGGCAGTTTGAGCTCCTGTTGGAGGAGCTGGGATCACATCTGAGGAGGCAGAGAATCATTTCAGAGAGCCGACTGAGCCGGAGCAGCGTGTAGCTGTGTGAGGTACCACTGTGGGATTTTACTGCTCCCACATCTGTTTATTCAGGGTATCAGTGCGAGTTTTGAGCTATAAGCTCACATGCTGCTAACTGCAGCGCTCTGATTGGTCAGATCTGTTTGTTTACTTGTGAAAGTCAGAAAAATCAAACGTGATCCAAAAAAATAAATGCAGCAAATTCGTCCTGTGGAATGTCGCGGTCACTGAACGGCTGCATGAAGAACAGGCGAGTCCGAAAAATAGTTTTAACACACGAAACATTCGCACAAATTTATGCGTTGGGCCTTTTGGTCGCACAAGTGCAATGATCTAAACCAACGTTCTCCTCAGAGCGGCTCCTCTGTGCTGAGACGAGCCCGGTCAGGTGGTCCAAGCTTCCTTTTAGGGGTCCACCTGGTACGGACCTCGAGGCGATCCAGGAGTTTTACCTCCAACATCCACTGTGTCACGTGATGGAGATGAGGGGGCGGAGTTAGAGACACAGATTGTGGTTTTTCAGCGTTTTGTCATCCACAGCTTCAAGAACGGATCTCTGACCAGAGAACGTGTCAGGAACGAGTGCGCTGGAGCATCATGGGAAGTTTTCTCTGCTGCTTTGAGGGACACGCCGCTCGGAAACCATGGAAACATCGGTGAGCTTCCTTTCCTCCATCCTTCCCTCCATATTTCCTTTCCTTTCTTCTGTCCTCCGTCCCTCTCTTCCTTCCATCTTTCCTTTCCTCTATGTGATTCCTTGCACTGTGTGATTTCAGGCTTTTATTTTGACACGATGGAGATCACGCCCCCTGCGGTGGGCGTTCATCGCTTTGACTCTGCTGACAGTGAGGTGTGTAGTGCAGCATTTCCATCCTCCCTCTGTGAGCACTCAGACTGTGATGCTGCTGTCTCACCTGCCTCACCTGCAGGTGTCCTCGCTGCGTCCTCAGGTGGAGGTTCGGGCTCTGGTGGAGGGTCAGTTCCTGTCCAGGAGGCTTCATGCTGAGAGGCTCGGTTACTCCATCAGTAAGACCTCCTCCAGTTTTCTGGACCTCAGCTCTGGTTACAGATATTTTTGAACCTGGACCTGAGCCTCAGAGAGCTGCAGTGACTCTGACTCAGGTTAAATGTCCTGGAATCACAACTTTGACTGGTTCCTGTTTTCAGTTCCAGGAACTCGAGTTCTGGCGACAGGAGGAGCGTCATCGAATAAAGAGATTCTGCAGGTCCGCCCTTCATCTGGCTGAAGCTGTATTAGCACCAGGATTCACACCTGTATTTAAAATGACATCATCATGACATCATCAAAGCAACAGCTGTTTGTTTTGTGGCTCTAACGAGGAGCAGAAGAAGAATTCACTTCCTTTGGTCTCCTCATCAGGTCCTGTCTGACGTGTTCAACGCTCCGGTCTACACCATCGACCTGTCCAACTCCACCTGTCTGGGTTCGGCCTACAGAGCTCTGCACGGTGAGGGGGCTGCAAGCTTTTATTTTGAAATTCCTTCCTTGGGCTGTAGATGAGTAGAGAAGGAGTCTTGTTTTTCTTCTGATTTGGAAACTCTTCGTACACGCCAGCTCTCGACCGGCGTGTGTGATGTGCTGCTGCAGGCAAGGAGGACAATGCAGGATACACCAGCTGGAAATCTTAATTTTTTTTTTTTTTTTTAGCCTGTCATGTCTGGCATCTTTCACAATCGGAATGATGATCCGAATGCACTGATGTACCAAACATATTTGCTTTGACAAGAACAGCTCTATATGTTTCCTATAGGCTCTTCTTGTTAATGTTTGCAATTTTATTTTTATTTATTTATCTTTTTATTTAGTTATTCATGCCAAGTCTGACAGGCAACAAGGAAGGGGCAAGAACAAGAGGTGGGGGGGGGGAAAAGGGGGGGGAGAGAAAAGGAAGAAAGGAGATAGAAAAAAAAATATATATATAAATAAATAAATAAATAAAAGGGGTTGATATACTCACACACACACACACACATCCAACACACACCCATATGCACCTACATATACACACACACACACACACAAGTTTATTGTTTGTATTAATGTGTGTGTATGCGCCTTTGTCATGCAATGTATTCGATAATGAGGGCGAGAAACTGCAACCATGCCCCCCGCGATCCAGAGGCAGATAGGGAAGGACCCAGGGGACCCAGGCCATCCACAGCACAGGAGCTCAGAAGACTTGGGGCCACACATCCCGATGGCAACCGCGTACACTCCCCAGAAGAGGAAGGAGGGAGGCTACAGACGGAACCCCCACAATCCAGGGGCTAGAGTCCAGAGAGCCAGAGACGACGGGCAGCCCACCCCCCCCGGCAGGCCGGCACCCCCAGCACGGGCCAGGCATGCGGCCCCCGAGGCCCCAAACGCCCGAGAGCAGCCCGACACCCGGCAGAGCCCCCCCACGCGCCAAAGAGGCCCAAGCCACCCCCAGGCCACGGCCGCCAAGGGAGCAGGCCAAAAACCATGCCGAGACATCCGGCCACACACCCCGGGACCCACGGGCACCCACACCCCAGGGGCGGCAGTGACGACCAGCGAGGAGCAGCGTGGAGCGGTAGGGAGGGGTAACTCCCACCCTCCGTGTCCCACAGGTGCCAAGGCTTGGCAAGCCACCAACCCAGGCCCAGCTGTCCACACACACACACTCTCACTAGCACGCACGTACACACACACACACACACACACACACGTACCAGTCATTCCCTCATGTACACACACGCACACACACACGCACGCACATTCGCATGCACCAGTCACACACTCATGCATACACACTCACACGCACATACACACACACACACACGTACCAGTCGTTCCCTCATGTACACACACGCACATACACACGCACGCACATTCGCATGCACCAGTCACACACTCATGCATACGCACATGTGACATACATGGACACCTAATGTGGAAAGCTTAATTAAAATGAAAGCTTTATTTACTGAGTGCAGTAACTCAGGGCAGGAAGCACACAGCTGAACCAGGAAGTCAAACATTGAGGAAACACTGGCGTGAACGAGGACGGGACAACAAGCAGAGGAAACAGGACTTAAATACACAAGAGGGCTGATGAGGGGAAGCAGCTGGGAACACAGGTGAGCCAAATAACACTCATGACAAGGGGGAAGCAAAACACAACACACAGGGACCAGAAGACTATCAAAATAAAACAGGAAGTCAGACGAGGGAACAAAGACACGGACTAAACACCGAACACCAAAGAACACGAGGAACAAGAAATCCAAACATAACAAAACCCAGAAAAGCTAAACACAATTCAAAAACTGAGCACCAACAACAAACACTGGGTCATAAGGACCATGACAGCGTGCCCCCACCCACATTATTTCACCTGCTGTGTTCCTCAGTGATGTCACGTCTGTGGATCAGGCCTCCATCACAGAGATTTGGGAAAATGTAAATATCAGGACAAAAGGTGCGAGATTCCTGCAGCTTTCCAAAAATGGGATCTCAGTCAGGACCGCTGCCATCCAAAGAGACCGTTTATTTCCACGTGAAGTCAAGGATGATCAGATCAGCCTCCACCCCCGCTTTGACTCCACCCCTGCTTTAACCCCACCTGTAGTTTAAACTCCACCCACGGTTTGACTCCACCCACGGTTTGACTCCACTGCTACGTCTGCAGCAGCTTCTGTCCACTGGGGTCAGTCACTCTCCTGGATCAGCTGTGCTAAACTCGAGTCTCTGGCCTCAGACAGGATGTGTTGGACCTGCTGAGGTTGTGTGTCTGCAGTTTTGTCAGTGTTAGCATTGCAGCTAACGAGGCTGCAGACTCTCAGACCCGTCGTGCTGCTGTCACTCTTTAATTTCCTCACGTGGGATCAATGACTCTAATCTCATGTTGTCCTCGGGTCACAGCAGAGCACAGAGCTGAGACTGTAAACTGTGTGTGTGTGTGTGTGTGTGTGTGTGTGTGTGTGTGTGTCCTTTGTTACAAGGTCAGGCTGAAAGCATTTGACTCTGCAGGTCAGCTCACCCTGTGGTAACAAATTACATGCAGGGCATCATGGGAAAAGAACCCAGTGAGTGTTGCTCCCATGATCCCGTGCGTGGATGAGGTCCTTGGAGTCCTCAGAGACGGCGATACATGTGATCCTGAGCACATAAGGTTCCTCAGCATCGTCCTGACCTTTGGTTCGTGTGTGTGTGTGTGTGTGTGTGTCCTTCCTTGACATGTGTGTTTGTAACAATAAAACCACCTCAGGGCTGTTTCTCTGACCTGTTGCCGGCACCAGACTTGAGCTGTGATTGGATAACGAGCTCTGAACTCGTTAGTGAGGCTGAGAGACCCAATGTCTGAGGCAATTAACTGGTGATTAATTCAAAACTGTAAACTAATCGTGTTGTAATTCTTTTTAATGATTTCCTGCTTGTTTTCCTCTGTACGAGCCTGCTGATTGGTTAATGAGCGAACCTGCTGTTTGCTGAACATCGGCTGGAAAAATCCAAGCAGAACCAAAAACATTAACCTTGATGGTGAGAGAGGCAGAGTTCACAGGTCATACATGTGATTACACATTTTAATACTCTGACCCCGACCTGTGTTATGCACTGACCCTCTGATTGGTCAAAAACTACCTTGTACTAGAATAAAACCCTACTAACAGCCTCTGAATGGTTCCCCATGGAGGTGATGGTCCTTTAACTGGGGTATCAGTCTGTAACTAAGCCATTAATTAACTGGTTTGGAGACGGTGGCTCTGACACAAAGACAGGAGGCTGACTGAAGATGTTCAGATCTTCACTGGGAGTGAGCAGGATGGACAGGATTAGAAATGAGTCCATCAGAGGGACAGCTCAGAGTCAGAGAGGCTGAGATGGTTTGGACATGTGCAGAGGAGGGAGAGAGGAGATCCTGGACAAAGGATGCTGAAGATGGAGCTGCAGGAAGGAGGAACAGAGGAAGAACTCAGAGGAGGTTCATGGATGTAGTGAAGGAGGACAGAGTTGGTGTGACAGAGGAGGATGCTGGGATAGGGGGAGATGGAGGCAGATGATCTGCTGTGGCGCCCCCTAAAGGGAGCAGCCAGAGGAGGAAGTAGTTTAGCCTGTAACTGACCTGATGTGCTCCCTGCTCATCAGTCTGTAGGAATGGAAATGTTGTTCCACATTTTCTTTTCAGATAAATTAAAACGGAGTCACATTTTTGACTTCCTCAGACTGATGATGACAATAAGACATTTTATTTGTGGTCGCCTTTCGAGACTCTCGGGGTCATCTTACAGAGTAAAGATAAAATAGACCCACAAACAACATGATGCAACATCACGTCCAGGTCAATGAAAAAGAGGAACAAATCCTGAGGTTGATCCGGTGTCACAGACTGCAGTGAGACTGCTGCATCAGTGGATTCTGTTTGCAATCATTCATAAAATACAGCAACACACACACACACACACAGTGTGGTGGGGGCGGGGCTTCTTTAACACCTTGGTTAAGTCTGATTGGTCTGTTTTCAGGCCTGGCAGCAGAATCCGGAGTCTCCTTCTTCGATGTGGTGAAGAAAGCCCCGGAACCACGACTGGTGGCCAATCCTCATCCAAAGGCGAAGGAGGTAAGGCGGCCATGACTGCGGGGACCCCCGCTGAGATGATGATCCCACACCTCTGAGCCTGAAGCTCTGAGCCTCCAACAGATGTTGGAAGCAGCAGGAACTTCATGAGACTAACATTTGTTCTCATAAACGCAGAAACACACAGTCTGCTCTCCAGCAGTCTAATTAACATTTATTAAATTAGTCACTGTGTGTGTGCGCCTCATATTTCCCCGCGGTGTGTCCTCCCACACACATTTTGATGTTGTGGCATTTTGCTTGGCTCATCACTCCCGAGGTTGTGAGGTGTTGTGTGTGGGTGGAAACGATCTGCAGGTCTTTTAGCCTCCATAATGAGAGAGACTCGTGGGTATTAATTCTGTTTCCACTCTGGCTTCTTTCATCGGCGAGAAAACGTCGACGTACAGACACGAAGCGAAGGGTCACGGAGCGCTGCGTGGTTCACAAAGACCGGGAAACATCACAGCGTGTAAATATTAGCGTTCATGATTCATCCTCGGAGGACAGGCTGACCTGCCGGCTCCTGTATCCACAGAAACACCCCCCCCCCAGCCTCCGGACGCTGTGAGGCCCTAAATGCTCACACATGTCCTCTGGATGCTGAGGGAGAGCATCTGGAAGGAGTCTTCATCAGAGGCAGACACACAGATATGAGTCCTCATCGAGCCTGATCATGTGAGACGTTCTCGTCAGATGATTGGCTGAATGTAATTTCATGTCTTGTGTGTTTGTTTACTCTGATGATGCAGTTGGAGTGAAGTGTGTATTTAAAAGCGTCCCTTCAGTCCTCCATCTGCTCTCAGCACTGCCCCCATCAGGGCAAACTGTGAACTACAGCACTGTTATTAAAACCTCTGCCACTGAGTCCAGACATTAGAAACAACACTGACGCCAGAACGCTGTTCAGATCAATCAGGTCACCAACAAACTGTATTTCAAAAAGGTTAAACTGATGGCTGATCAGCGCTGCAGTGCAGGTGCTAACAGCTGTAATCCTGAAGGTGCCGAGGAGAAGAGAAGGTGGAGGTTTTCCCTCCAGGATGAGGGAAGCATCAGCCACGCTGTGAGAGAAGAAAGCAGGTCAGGTTGATCTGTGACAGGGAGCAGAGTGTATCTCACACACACATACACACACTCACACATGTGTGTTCATGCATGGAAACACACACATGCTGTCCCACTTTCATGACTCACTGCCTCTTCATTAAATGTGTAGTTCCCTTATGGAACAAGTGAAGAAAATTATATGACAGGCTTTACACACACACACACACACACACACACACACACACACACACACACAAACACACACACACACAGGTCGTATGGGGACAAAGCTGCTGCAGGAGATGAGGGTGAGGCGTGAATATGTAACTTTGTGTCGTTCACAGTGAAACTTGTTCAGAGTCTCTGGCGTGCAGGAAGCTGCGTGCAGTACTTTCTCTGAAGTACTTCAGTTTTCTGTGTTTCAGAGGTAAATATTGTACTTTGTACTGCATCAATTTCAGGCTCGAGTTGCTCCTCCTGCAGATTTGATGCTGTGGTGCTGGTATTATAGCAGTGTGTGGGTCAGTCGGAGCATCTGCAGCATCAGTGATGAATCAGTGCCATGATGGATTCTTCTCTTCAGCTGCTTGAACTGTTGTTGATGCTGAAGCTTTTACTGGAGCTTCTGCCCTTCAGACCGAGACTCTGGCTGAGACCTGACACTTTATGGTAAGATCTCCATTTGGGCTCAAAGGAGTGGACGTGACCCTGACCCTAAACTAGCTGCTGGTGACCTGATGGTTGTTGGAAGGTTAACTAAAAGGTGCAAAGAGTTCAACACATGTGCAGCTGCTCTCCATGTAATGCAGGTGTGAGGGCGCACAGCCCAACACGAGCCTGCAAACAGTGATGATGGAGGTGCTGAGTCCTTCAGCCCGTGTGAGGCTGTGGGAAGGTGGGAAAAGGTGGAGCGCCCTGTCAGGGTTGGGAATGAGTTTAAATGGAGGAGTTCTCGTGGTCTTTATCATGGCAGACAGTGGGAGCAGGGTGGTGTCTGTCACAGTGAAGAGAGAGCGGAGCATGAGGGTGGTCTTCTGGCCCGTCTGCGGTCCTACCCTCATCTGTGACCGTGACCTTTAGGTAGAGACCTGAAGAATGAGGCTGTGGTAGCAGAAGTGACCTTCTGTAGGCTGCCCAGCTCCATCACAGAGCTGAGAGCACAGCTGCTGCTTCACACTGAAAGGAGTCCAGCATCGGAACAGGACATCTCTGAGGTGAGGAGATTCAGCCATGTCCTGTTGGTGGAGACCAGAGCAGGAACCCTCAGGAGACATTAGGAACACCGTGGTATCCCCCCTGAGGAGCTACAAAGACCCAGGTAATGGTTATAAAGTGAGATGATGTCTCTGTGGAGCATGTGGTGCTGAAGGTTTGGTGATGTAGGAGCTTCTCAGAGGGGTAGGTGCTGAAATGCTTCTCCTGGCAGACCGAATCAGGTCCAAGATCTTCTGTTTACTCGTCCCGCTGATCTCAGAGCAGCCATAAACTCTCCTTTCCCGGCGGCGATTAGATGATTCTCTGCAAACACTCTCAAATCTTTGTGTTATTGTCTTACCCCACAGAAGCTCTTAAGAACTGAGTGCACTCACACACCATTAAGAGCTTGTGAAGGTCGCTGTTGGTGAAGCTGCACAGAAAGATGGAGGCACTTTGGAGGAGCGAGGCCTGTTTGAGGCTGTGTTTAAACGCTGCTCTCAGTCAGAAGGTGCATTCATAAACCACAAATAAGTGAAGTGTGAGAGTTATAAGTGCTGCTTTTGTTTCTCTCCATTTAAATCTGCTCAGAGCTCTTTATGGCTGTGATTTGGTTAACGTGCTGCAGGAAGCAGAAAAGGCGAACTGTGCATGAAGTGTAGATAAAGAAGCCAGAGCTGCTCATTATGGTTCAGAGTGTTTCTATTAATGTTTGCAGCTTTAAATGAGGACACAAAGAGCCGCTCTGCCTCCTCAGTCACTTCCTGTTCCAGAGTCTGCTGCAGCCACACTGTCACAGTGGAGGGGAAATTATTTGATCTCCTGCTGGATTTAAACACTGAAATGAGCTCTGATTTTTATGGTAGTTTCGTTTTAATGCAGAGACAGAAAATCCTCCAACAATCAGTTATAAACTGATCTGCAGGTCGTTGAGTGACAGAAGTGTTTGAGCCCCCACATTAAGGTCATGGAGTGGCCTCCAGGTCTCCAGACCTCCTGTAGAAGATCTGTGGAGGAGCTGAAGCTCCGAGTTTCCAGCAGCAGCCGAGAAACCTGAAGGATTCAGAGAGTTTGTGCATAGGAGTGGATCGACATCTCACCGCCGTGCTCACCAACAAGGGTTTCTACCACGTACTGAGTCACGTTTGGCTCAGAGATCAAATCCTTCTTTCACTCAGTGACATAAAGATCAGATGATCACCTTCATCTGTGTTTCTCTGTGTTTTGGTGGATTTTCTGTCTCTGCAAATGAAACCGTAACAATCAGTTAGTTTCTGTGGAAGTGATTCAGCAGGGATCAGATCATCATTTCCTCCACTGTGACCACCCTGAACCCTCTGCAGAGGAGTCGCCCCCTGCTGGACAGCTGAGAGACTGAAGCTGTGTCGTTTCTAAGTGAAACGACTGAAACGGGATGAACTGGTTTGACCTGGAGGGGCTTTCAGGTGGAGTCCTGATTAAATCTGGTTTTAGTCGGAGCTGATCTCGCTCCACCCTTCGTCTCTGTCTGCAGGTGGATGCTGTTCATCAGGGTGGGGGTGATTAGGTTTGTGTGTCTTGTTTTGAATCGGCATGTCGGAGCAGATGCAGGAGGAGCAGCCGGGTGGAGCTGTCCAACATTGTGAAGTAATTAGAGCGAACAGGTTGAAATGAGGCCGTCTCGTACCTGAGGTGACCCCCCCCCACCCTGCCCCTCCCTCCTGGGACTCTGTGAAGTGATTGACAGAAGAAACCTTAAAAGGAAAGTAAAACCTCATCACTGCTGCTGCGACCCTCGCCTCCTTCATCGTCACATTTCTCCTCCTTCCCTTCATCTCCTCCTCCCTTTCTTCACCTCGCTGCTCTCGAGGGGTTTAAAGGACAACTTTGTTCCCGTCTGTCACTGAAAATCATTTGAACCCCCCCCACCCTCCTCTTTTTCTCCACATTATCACTTCTGTTTGTTTTTAGCTGAATTGTTTTCTCCTCTTATCTCTGCTCTGAAGCTGCTTTTCATTCCTCGTGCTTTTCCACCTGAGACAGAAAGAACGACACGCTGATGTGAAAGTGTCCAAATGAAACGAGACGCAGCCTCGGAAAGAGCAGGAAGCTAAAATTAGACTGCTCGAAGAAACAAACATGACCTGAATTTAAAAAAACGTGAGGCATCAGGAGGAGGAGGAGGAGAGCATCTTCAGCTTGCTGGCACAGATTACTCCTGTGTCGACTTCATGTGGATGTTTTCAGGTGAAGTCAGCTTTATGCTGTTTCTCTGCCAGCACTCAAACAGTGAGACCCTAAATTTAGCTTTAGGGTCTTTTTTCCCTCCAACATCCAAATAAATCCAGAATCTGGAGCTCCGCCTCCTTTTACAGTCTGTTAGTCCAATGAAGCCACAGCAGCCGTATTATTGGTCAGATTATTACATTAAAAAGAGTCCAGCAGCAGAAAAACAGCCCACAGGTTCAGTTCAGGGACTCCAGTTAGCTGAGGTGAAGCTAGCAGACAGCTAGCAGCTATAGCCCCCTGTGTCACCATCCACCTGTCAATCAGAGAGGCCACGCCCCTAATAATGTAAATTTTAGTTATGAAGGGGGAATTTAAGAAAATTAAGAACCACAGACACACAAACTGGTAGAAACCATGTTGGAGAGACTGTGTCTGGATTTTAAAGGACTCCACGGGATCAGCAGCCCACAGGTGAAGAAGGTGGAGGGGTCCACACGCTGTGACCTCAGAGGTCCATCAGCTTAGGCGGCTCTGTGGAACCTCAGGCCACGCACTGATCCGTAGGTACGGGTGATGCTACAGTGAAGGGATGTTAGCCGTGCTCTGGTACGAGCCATCTGATCCGATTGGAGTTCCCTGCAGGTGACTCGGAGCAGATTTACTGAACACAGAAAATTCCAGCATACAGGAAGAGCTGAAGTGAGCCTGTGCAGCTCCTCACTCTAGTTTTCCTGAAACTTCTCGGGTGAAGAAAACCAGGACTTATCAGAGGTAACCTCCAGATTATGGGGGCTCTGGATTATCCCTGATCGGGAATTCTGTGGGGACTGACTGACTGCTGCAGCCCCGTGTGGACATTAGAGGAAGTGCAGCGTTGGTGCTTCAGCTGAACTTGCAGGCCTGGACGTTCCTGCGTGCACAGATCGTGGTTGGTGGAGGTGTAACGTTCTGTGTTAGAGACTTTAGCAGCATTTTCCCGTCAGGAGTTCTCTCTGTTCTTCTCCGTCCTCACTAACGTCGAGTTTCCTGCTTCAGTGAACGCTGCTCGTGGTTATGGTGTCGATTAAACCTCTCACACTGTTGAGCGCTGATGGAATTCCTGCTCTGTCGTCCTGCGTTAATAACTGATGCTCCTCCACGAGGAGCTCGTGGCTCGGTCCTCTAATGGAGCTGTGTGTTTACTGAAGTGATGTTCTCTCATGTTCGTCCTCCATAATTAAACACACGCTTCATGAATGAATAACGAGCTGTGCTACAACACCTACACTGTGAGGGGACACACACACACACACACACACACACACACACACACACACACACACAATGTAGGTGCAGCTGAGTCATTATTCTCTCCATACTCACTGCAGCTTATTAAATATTAAACAGCAACGTAGCAGAGAGGAAGACGGTGCTCAGTGAGGTGGTGAGGAAGCTCTGTCTATACATCTGCCTGTTTAAGGTCACACACAGACACACACACGCACACACACACACACAGACACACACAGCAGGCCCCTCACTGCTGCAGCATCACCTGCAGATGGAGTTTTTTAAATTTTGGGCAGACTCATCCAAACTTGGAGCACTTTTCAATCTCATCTCTGGTGATGGGGCGGGACACACGTGGACAGGCCACCAGTCTGTCACAGGGCCAATAAAACCACAGGGAAGAACCTGAAGCTCGACTTTCCTCTGAGTTCTTTGGAGAAAAGTTCAGATCTGCTGGTCAGATCTCACAGATCCCTGAACGGAGCGCTCTCCGCTCTCATCCATCAGTCTGAACTGTACAGGTCAGGAAAATGCCGACTGTAATCCGCAGTCGGACACTTCGTCCTGTACACACACCTGCTGCTCCTCCTTTGACTCTGATATTTGGGTGGTGGTGATGGCGGCGTTGGGGCTGTTTCGTTCCTCTGAGGTGGGACAGAGACCAGGAAACTCAGCCGAGCGTCACCAGTCACGTGACAACAAAACCACCAATCAGAGCAGAATGTAGAGTCCCTCCGGCCGATCCGGTCTAGCACTGACCTCGGTCAGCCGGACAGGCTGAACGACAGGAAGCAGAACAGACACTCAGGATTTCTTCTGTTTGTGTTCCAGGTGTACGACGAGCTGCTGAAGCGCTACGCCCGATTGGAGGAGAGAGTCCTGCAGAAGAACCGCACCTGAGCCTCAAACGCTGCGATCAGCGAAATCATGACTCTAATTTTTCTCCTTAATCTGTGTTTTTGATTAGTTTGACTTTAATTGTACACCTCATTATCGTTTGGTATGAATCGAGAAAGTGTCAGATCATCATCAAACGAACCCTCAGCGACCTGAAGATCAGCTGCTCTGTGTTAGTTCAGCACACGATGATGAACCAGCAGCAAACTGGCCTGAAGGTTTCACTAAAAACAGGTTCTGAACCCGAAATGTTCCAAAGTGGAACTGCAGAAATACGAGACGGGTTCGAGGCACTGAAAAAAGTCCACTCTCGGTATCAGCTGGATCCTGAATTTGGCTTAAAGTTGAGCAGTATGAAGAGCTTTGAAGACATTATTGAATCCAGGACATTCCAGAAGTGGATTCAGTACCCGGAATGCTAAAGGTTATTGGATCTGTGATCCCCAAACAGAAGCAGATCCGGTTCTCTGTAAAGAGGACGGTGCAGACGCCACACACTTCAGCCTAATTCCTGCTCCAACAATCGACCCGAATCCACCACCAAAGAGGATTTTCTTTTTTATTTCAAACTTTTCCTTCTTTATTCTCGACCGGATCAACATTTATTAGATATAATTTTTTTTGGTTTTTCTGTCTGCTCATGTTTTGAACGGTCTAATTCCTGTGTCCGTAAACTGGGACCAGGATCTGGGCCGATCCAGGGAGCTGGATCAGAATTCAGCCCAGAGCAAAGAGAACTCACAGACTCTGAGGACCACTGCAGTAAAAATCCATCCGAGGAGAAATTCCCACTGAACTAAAAGCAGTTATACATCATTATTATTATTAGTATTAGTAGCAGCAGCAGCAGCAGCGTGTCTCTTTTAGTCCTCCGTGTGGTGCACGCTGAGCCTCCGGCTGCTAAATTGTGTTGATAAAGTTTTTGCATTCACAAACAGCAAACTGAGACCTGCACAGAAAAAACTGATCGACTTTTAAACGTGCAGAGATTCAGGCCTTCAGTGAGTGAGTCCTCGCTGCTCTGAGGCTCGAGCTGCAGCCGCCTCACTGAGCTCGTAGGGTCACCAAGCACCAAGGGGTTTCCACGGTAACCTGGGCGCCACACGTGCAGATCCTGGCGGTTTAATGAAACACTTGGATCGCAGCACGGTTGGTGGACAGCACTGAGCTGTTCGTGTCCGTGTGTGATTTGAGACCTCTGCAGAAGAAGGCGGCGCTCTTCCTTCCATCACATCAGACCATCAGACTTATGCTTTAAACAGAGTCCATCTGTTTGACGTAACGCTCATCATCACCGTGAGCACGGGGGTCCACGGGGACGTCCACGTGCCTCCTGTGAGTGCGTGGACTCGTCCACAGAGAATTTACATCAAATACACCAACTGCACCCAGACGACGGCACAACAGGAAGTGCTCGGCCTTTGGGACGGCTGAGGCCTCGTGCTGCATTTAGAGTCATTAATGCAGCTTTCATACAACAGCTTTATTATCACCGCAGAGTTCTCTCCTGCTTGTTGGTGTGTTTGCCTCCAGCAACCATTTTAAATCAATAATTTAAATAAACAATCTCTTGAACATGTGATTGGTTATTTCTGTTATTTCTGACGAGGCAGCGAGGTAACGGTTAACGACACGTGAGGGTCGAGGCTGTGAACCTTCCTGATGTGAGCTCCTGTGTTATCGAGGCGTATGACCCACTGCAGTCATTCACAGCTGCAGCGTGAGCTGGGTGTGGAGTCTGTGAGCAGCTCTGAGCAGGACAAAGAAAATACCAAACTTCTCACTGACCAACTCGGCCAGTTAAAACCAGCAGCTGCTGAGTGAGGAGCAGGAAATGTAATTCAGTCTGAAACTAATTTCAGTGCTTCTGCCAAACGCTGATGATAGCTGCCGTTTTATTTCTGTGAGGTGTTTTCCTTCCGTCTGCAGGACTCACCTGCACCTGCTGCTGGTCCAACAGAGACAGGAAGCAGACATGCAGCAGCTCACATCCAGATTCACATGCAGGAGAAACCCGACTTCATGAAGCCGCCCGTGCTTCATGGTTACAAAGAGCTGCTTCTGGGAGGTTCACACATCACAAAAATCACTACAAACACAAAGATGATCCATGCTGAGTTTGACTTCAAAAGGCTGCATTACAGAGAGCATCAACAAATATATTTATGTCCCCTAAAAAGTGATTAATTTACTTGAGCTCCACCTGATGGTGTGAGCTCCACCTGATGGTGTGAGCTCCACCTGCAGTGGCTCTGCTCTGAGGACCCCTGATATCAGCACAGATCAGAGGATCGGCTCAGAGTGAGCGCTCATGCTTCCTCTGCTCTCAGAAAGGTGTTCACAGGCATTATTACAGCTTCAGTTTCAGCATCAAACACGGCTGCTGCAGCGCCACCTGCTGGTTAGTGAAGTCCTGTGATGAAGCCTTCAGCTGAGCGTCTCCACTAATTTTATCTGTTGTAAAACTGAACGTGACTGAGGAACCAGACCTGCTGCACTGCACACACATTGGCTGACGACTTGTGATTGGCAGGTTGTTAGCCAATGAGCACGCGCCTCCTGCAGTTCCTCTGCTGTCCAGCAGACACAGGTGGCTGTACCTGAACACCTGTGAGTCTGTGTGACTGTGTCTGCACAGCTGTGATCTTTTGTTACGTCCATCAGCTGAAAACAGGAAGTTTGACTCGTTTGTTTTCTTTGTCATGAATGAACTGAGTGATGACTTCCTGCAGCCTCGAGGCTCGTTCCACTGATTAATTCAACTTACCCGCTAAAATAAAAGTCATTATTTGAAGAATTAATCTGAATAATGCGTCTCTTTATGGGTGAATTAAAAGCCTTTCATCTTGTATTCATCATTTAATACTTATAAAATATTGAAGACCCAGGTGAGACGAGTGTTCTCGTTTTCTCAGTCACAAGATTAAAGCGCTGCTCGTCCTTGAGGACATGCCCACGCTCATCATCCCTGAATGAGGCGCTGTCAATCACTCCATCGGCTCCGCGTCCTCCAGGTTCGCGCTTCAAACGAGGGCAGCACCCCGGAGCTTCACCCCTGACATGTGGAGGAAGATGAGGAGAAGGGGAGACGGCTGAATACACCTGCAGGGTGAAGGACGCTGCTCCGCTTTTCCTGAGCCTCACCGAATATGCTGAAAATAATACTAATAACAAAATATCTCAAACATGTGTTTGAAACACACAGAGCTGTGAGAAAGTCCCCCCCCCCCTCCTGACAAAAAACAGAAATCAGGCAGGAGGGGGCGGAGACTTTCTCACAGCTTTCCCACAGTTTGTTTCTGGACTCTGAAACAGACTCAGTAAAAAGCATCAGCCTCCAAAAACAGTGAATAAAAGTCCAGCCTTTAAAACAGAAGTCTGCAGCAACTATATCACAGCAGCTTCTCTGTGCAGTCATGTAAACATAATCTCTGCAAATACTTCATATGACTGCAAACACCTGCTTAAAAACTGAAGCTATGGAGAGAAATGAGTGATCACCCTGTAGCGGTCTAGGCTCATCGGTGATTGGTTGTCCTCGTCTACTTAATCCCGTAAACCCCGGGCTGTCCCACAAATAAGTGCTGGGAGGATGCTCACGTGTGAATCCAGGTTATCAGCCTCTTCCTGCTGGTGCGGTTAAATCACCTCTGGGTGTCTTACAACCAAATTCAGCCTTGTGTTGCAGTCACCCAGGCCTAGAGACCGGTCTGCAACTCCCTGATAACCACCGGTTTCTGGGGTCAGGTTGGCAGATGGTTGCTGCTAGCAAAGAGGTGCTGCACTAAAACCTCCTTGTGATTGTTTGGTTGCTGGCAGGTTGCCACGATCGCCTACAGTTTGTGTGGAAGTCACAGAGCAGTAGTGAACATGTGAAATGATGCTGTTTGCCAACAACAACAGCCACTAACCAGCCACTCGATGAATACACATTTTTGCCTAGCAATCAGAGTCTGCCGGGGGGGTGCCAACCAGTCTGTAGGCCAGTGTGACTGAGTTTGATGTATTAGTGTGAGGAAGGCCTTCGTTTCCTCATTGCACCACAAACATATGATTGTTTGCAAGAGGAAAAACTTTGTTTCCAGAGATTGTTTTTGAAGCAAGAAAACATCATGTTTCTGTCCATGCGATGCTGCCAGGCTGCCCCTCAGACTGTCCAGGAGATCAGTGATGCCCTGGTCCAGACCTGGGAGGAGATCCTCCAGGACTCCATCCATCATCTCATCAGGAGCCCCAACACTGTTACAGCTAAATGTTCCATTTTCTGTCTTTGAGTTCAGCCTCTGTAGGCTGATCATTTTCATCTCCATCAAACACTGTGGCTCCTTTCATTCCTCACACATCACTCAGTCCATATCAGGATGATATCAGCAGGATGTTTTTCCCATTCAGATCTGACGTGCTTCCAAAGTGTTCCTTTAATTTTGGTGAGCAGTGTGTAGGCAGAGGAGTCGCCCCCTGCTGGCCTTTATGAAGCTTCAGCTTTAGGTCACATGTGTTTCAGACCCAGGAGCTGCGTCCATGTTTTATAGTGATGATGCTCAGTGTGCACACTGAAGCCCCTCACCTCTCTGTGCTACATTAAACACACACATGCAGAGCAGTGCGTCATGCAGCAGGAGATAAATGTGGATTTGTAGCTGGAATTCATCTTAAAGCATCAAAGGCACGCTTCTTCTCCTCACTGTGATTTCATCGCTCTGCCTCTTCTGCTGCGGTTTAATGGCTCTAACAGGAGAATTAGCTGCAGCAGCTGTTTATCTCCATCACTCAGTCAGCTCGTGTTCACACAGGAAACAAACGCTCGTCACGTTTTTATTTGGGAAACTCAGTGAAACACAAACCTGATTTCTGCCTGTTATCAGATTACAGGCCAGAGTGTGATAAAGGTTAGCCTGTGTGTGTGTGTGTGTGTGTGTGTGTGTGTGTGTGTGTGAGAGAGAGAGAGAGACTGTGTAAACGCCACTTTCTCCCTGGTGACTAATGCCTCAGCCCTGAGAGATGGAGTTCGATTGAGATGGGCTCTGTCTGTTTGTGTGTGTCTGTGTGTGTGCATGTGTGTGTGTGTGCGCGTGTCTGCATGTGTGTATGTGTGTGTAATGCGGCAGTGGAGACTGGGTTCATGTGAGGAGACAGACTCTGCAGAAAGGGCCACATGTGTGTGTCTGCATGTTGTGTGTGTGTGTGTGTGTGGGTGGGTGGGTGCTCCATAGCATTCACAGGATGGGAGGGGGTGCCTCTCTGTGAGCTGTCCTCAGATGACTCTGGTATGTGTGCATATGTGGATGTGGGCGTGGCTTATAGTTGTCCTCAGCTGTCTTCTGTATCCCCGGAAACCCCGCGGCTCTCCTGCATCTGTTTACCTCCGTACGGACCGACTCCGAGCCTGATCATTAGCCGGCCCCCCGCCTTCATCCAGCAGCTGCCTCACCGGGGAGCTCTCAGGCTCCGGAGCCTTTTCTCCGGTAATCCCGACACATGAAATGTTGTCAGATATCAGACTCGGTGTTCAGCTCTGTCATGGATGGATCCTGCTCCTCAGCTGGACCATCACTTCCACAATGAACTTCATGTTTCAGTCAGACCTGAAACCAGCAACTGAGACCATAAATTCAGCAGGAAAGAGTTCACTGAGGTCAGAGGTCAGCTGAGTGAGAGCCTCATTTTCTCATAGACTTCTATACAGTCAGGCCAGAGCAGTCGCCCTCTGCTGGACATTAGAATAACAGTTTAAAACAGATGGAGCTTCCAGGTCAGAAAATGAAGCCAGTGTAGAAGTGCCTCCACATGGTGATAGCTGTGAAAATGTTTCCTGTCCCATTGAAGTCTACAGGAAAACAGCTTCCTGACCTCTGACCTCTGCAAACACGTTCCTGCTCAATTTTTGTGCTCACTCACTCATTTCAGGTCCTATTCACCCAGGGTATGCTCATTGACTGAGCACTCAGTAGCCAATCAGCAAGTTGTTTCACAGTCAGACCCGCGCCTCTTCATCACATCCGGTGATGATGAGATGGAGCTGATCAGGAGCAGCAGGAGGAGCTGGGCCCCCTGGGAACATGAATGGCCCGCCCCCGGTTTGTGGGGGCGAGCGTGGTGTACTGTCCGGATGTGCTTGCAGTGTACCGAGGTGACGGCTCCAGCTGAGGTTACTCACGTGACATCATGTGCACAATGTTCAAGAGTGGTCTGCCATAAGCACTGTTTGGTAGGAAAACCGTGTGTGACTGGTTGGTTCCTGGAGGTCTAAAAACCTCTAAGTGCTCTGGTTGCCAGCAGGTTGCTGCGGTTGCCTGTTGTTTTTCATGTTTGTCTGCAAATACTCGCTAACAACTAGTTGAGCTGTAGTAGAACTTCAAAAAGGCTCACCTTCAAAATAAAAGTCGCAGTGCAGCTGGCAACATGTTACAAAAGCTGGAGCTTTTACTTTGAAGGGAAAAGGTTTCCATTTCCGGTTTGTGCACATTTTTCTGTTTCGCTGCAGCTCTGAAAGCAGCTGCACGTGTTTGGAGACGAGTCCATCACTTCCATAGCAAAATGCTGGAGACCAACAAAATCACATGGAGGTTTCTGGCAGGGAACAAGAGGGTGATGGTCACCGACTGGCCTGTGGGCCTGAGGCCTTAGTCACTTCCAACATTAAATTCACGTGGTTCCTCCTGGGCGGTCCCCAGGTGTACCCCGGGGGTCTCGTCCCAGTAGGGTGTGCCTGGAAGATCTCCAAAGGCAGGTACCGAGGAGGCACCCTCACCAGATGTATGAACCTCCTCAACCTGCGCCTGTCGACATGCAGGAGCTGCAGGATGTCTACTCTGGATGTGTGAGATCCTCAGCCTATCTCCAAGGCTGAGCCCAGCCACCCTGAAGGAAACCCACTTCAGCCGCTTGCATTCGTGACCTCACTCTTTGGCTCATTACCCAGATCTTATGGCCATCAGTGAGGGTTGGGACGTAGATGGAGTGGCAAATCGAAAGATTCTGAACTCGTGACTAAACTGAACGGACAACGCTGCAGTGGCGGTGGAGAGGTTTACCCGGAAAGACGTGACAGCATCGGGGCGCTGCAGCAGCTAACAGCCGTGTTCCCCCTTTCCAGATTTTTCTCCGCATTTTTAATTTTAGAGTGGAGGTTAAAATGAGAAAAAGAGCTTTCCCTCTGAATGTGGGCCATGTGATGTCCTCACAGAGTGTGAGTCATGCTATAGGTTCAGCCGAGGCGATGAGCCGCTCTGCAGAGCTGTCCTCAGACGGCACGTGAGTGTGTGTGTGTGTGTGTGTGTGTTTAGACTGATAAAAAGGAGCTGCTTTCATGTTCACACACACACACACACACACTCTTGATGATGGAGGACGTGTGACTGTGTATTCTGGATGTTTTGTTTGTGTGTTTGAAATAATTGGCTCCCAAAAGGCATAAAACAGGAAAACAAATTGTGCTGCAGCAGCAGAGACGGGGCGTATATATGAGCTGTGTATATGTACATATATATATGTGTGTGTGTGTGTGGGTGTGTGTGTGCGTGTGTGTGTGTGTGTGTGTGTGTGTGTGTGTGTGTGTGTGTGTGTATGTGTGCGTGCGTGCGTGCATGTGCGTGCCTGAATGTTTAAGTCTGTGTGCTAAATGTGCCTAAAACACAGAGGGGGAGGGCGTACGGAGGCTGGCTCTGTATTTGCATATCTGTGTGTCTGATTCAGTAGATGTGTGTGCGTGATGAACAGATCAGGAGTGTGTTTGAGCGAGGACGCCCGCCTCAGATCCTAATCCAGCCGTTAATTAGTTTCAAAGCGGGCGGATGAAAACGTGCGTGTGGATTTCATCTGAACCCTCAAACCTGGCAACCGGCGTCTGAAGCTGCTGTAAAAGTTTGGGTGTAAAATGAGAGATTCATCGATTTGGAGGGAATGACTGACAGAGGGAGGTTTAATGAAGGACTCTGTAAGAGATAGAAGCAGCGTTAAAACAAGCCGAGTGCTTTCACTGACGGCGTCCTCCAGGTCTGAGACACATTCAAAGATAATCTTCAGATGAAATCTTGTTTTTTGGTGCCCAGAAGTGCCGCGTGTTTCATGTGCAGATAAAACACTCACATTTTTTTATTGGCTCTTTTTGAGCCTCAGAAATGACAATTCAAGGCTGCTGAAGAGAGCACACAGCAAACTGATGAAATCTCTAAAATTCAAGAAGTCGTCAGCCTCCATTTTTAAGGCTGCAGGAGAACCAGCGTCGACCTCCTGAAACATGAACGCTGGAGCTGCTGGGGGGGGGGTCATTTTGAACCCATATGTATCATCACAGGCTGCTTACCCTCATTATGAAGGCTGCTCTAACATGCACAGATAGATAAATGCTGAGCAGAGGGGAGGATGGATGCATGGAGAACTGGGCGGGTTCTGGCAGTGCAGAGCGGAGGAACCAGAAAAACGCAGCTGAACTGAGTCCAGATGGTGGAGCAGTGAAGCCCAGAGCGGAGCAGCAACTTCAGCATGTTGTCATTGCTGCTGTTGTTACAGGAAAGGCTCAAGATGCAGCTCCAGCTGATGAAGCCCACAGATAAATACTTTATTGATCCCACAAGAGAAGCTGTTGTGTTCCAGCAGCAGGATGAAGAATAAAAACACAGTCTACAATAACATAGTTAAAGTAGCACAGGTGTACGGTGAGGGCCGAGCATGAGTAAATAATTTGAACACCATAAAAACAGCTGCGAGAAGGCATCATACAGAAATATGTGTGTGGAATACCTGACAGGTGAGTTCACCTGTCCCAGGAAGAAGAGTTACAGTGCAGGTTGATGGCTGAATCAGTCTGAGGGAGGAGGAGCTCTGCTGCCTCTGCAGTGTGGAGTGGAGCAGGTGAGATGGTGGTCCATGGTGGAGAGCAGTTTGTTCAGTGACCTCCTGACCCTCACTGACTCAACCACCCCCAGATTCGGACCAATGATGGCTCCAATCAGTTTGTTGATCCTGCTGGCGTCTCTGGCAGCAGATACCAGCAGCACTCACTGCCAGACTGGTAGAAGATCTCCAGCATCTGCTGCACACATTAAAGGATCTGAGCTTCGTTCCCCTTCTTACACACAGCATCACTGTTGGTCCGCCAGTCCAGTCTGTCATTCAGGTGAATGCCCAGGTACCTGTACCTGTCCACTGTCTTCACAACCTCACCCATGATGGGATCAGTCACAGTTTTTCCACCATTTCATTTGTCTGACTAACATTCAGGAGGAGGTGATTTCTGCCGGACCACAAAGCTCCTCACCAGCTCTCCAGTGAAATGATCAGTGTGCTGTTCTCAGCTGTTACAATAAGGTTTATTGTCCTGCATCCATGACAAAAAGGATCTACCAGATTTAACTGAGATAGAAGTTAGCAGAAAGTTAGCTAGTTGGTATCTATATGAAGATGAGATGCCATGTTCTGACTGAAGGATTTCTAAAAACCTAAATGATGGAGCTCAATTCAGACTAATATAAAAACACATCAGCACAGAGAAGATGGAGGATGAGGCTTCACTTGTTCTCAGCTGAGCAATAAACACCATCATATGACATCAAGAAGACTCCAAAAACAGACCAAATATCAGCCAAGAGAACGTCTGCTTCATGTTCACACTGAGAGAGTCTTTCCTGAAGCGTTCAGATATTTGTGTCAGCTCACCGTGTAGGTCGAGTTTTATAAACTGAGCTTAAAGACGTGCTGCACATGAACGGAGCTGATGAACAGCTGCAGAGGCCGAGGGTGATGACTGATGATTGATTCTTTCGACACCTGCAGCAGACACTGATACATCATCACTTAATGAGAGGATACCAGTCAACAGTATCCTGCACTCCCATTGGTCACTGCTGCAGAGAAAAGTTTAACCCTGGACTCGTCCACTTTGCACTGAGTTCAGGGGTCTCTGCTCTTCCCTCCAGAGTTACCGTCTGATAAACAAACTGCATCAAAAACAAAGGAAAGCAGAGCTCATGGAGGGGTGCTGAACAGAAGAGAAAAGCTGAGGAGCACTGAATCCTTATGGAGACACAGAGACACACAATGAGACCACACAGATCTGACTACAGGTCCACTCAGGAAATGAGACACAGGTGGAAACAGTTAGGGCGGGGCAGATATAAAACCTGACAAAGACGAGAAGCAAAAACACCGGAGTGTGAAATCTGCTGAAGAGAAGACGCAGCCTTCATGGGTGTGCTGGAGGTGCTTGAAGTAATGACAGTCTAGCTTTACTGGATCATCTCTCTGTGGCACAAAGCAGAGTTGTAGAGCTTTCTTGGCCACGTTCAGACAGCATCTCTGTTGTCTTTGTCTTCAGGAAAATTGCAGATGAACCTTGAAAATGTTTGTGTGTGTAAAATGTCAGAAACAAGCAGGGACGTCCCTGAGAACAACCTTTTAAAAATTAGAATGAGAAAAGCAAGTGACGGCTTCAGCTGGCAGCAGCACACCTGCTTCACTCTGCTTATTAAGTCCATCTGTCAGCGTGATGGACGGACGCTCTGAGAGGAAGGTAAATGCCATTAATGTCCTCCTGCTCTTCCTCCTCCTCTCAGGGTCTTTCCAATCATCGAGTCAGGTTTTTATCTCTACATTTTTTCTGATAACTGTTTATAAATAAAGATTTTAAGTATTTCATTTCATATTTGAACAAAGGACAAATAAACAGTGTACAGTAATCCCTCACTTATCGCGGGTGTTACGTTCCAGGACCACCGCGATAAGTGAAAATCCGTGAAGTAGGGACGCTATATTTATTTTAACACTTATACATTATTTTAGTAGTTATACACTATTTTAAGTTTTTACAAACCCTCCCCACACACTTATACACCAAATATATACATTACTGTACAACATGTACTACGTATGTGAAGAACGAGTACCGCAAAAACACACGAAACAGCAAAAATATCGCAATAAATGTTTTACACTAATATTGACTGAAAACCCACGAAACAGCGAGTCCGCGAAAAGCAAACCGCGAAGTAGCGAAGGATTACTGTATATTTATGATAAAGGATGTTCATCGTACCTCTGAGCTGCCAGCTGTTGGTCTGATGCCCCTGTTGGATGGAAAACACTGTTACAGTCATTCATCTTCCCTGGTGGAGGAATCCTTTAGTTTTCATGGTTGCTTTGACACCACGAGGTCAGCTTTGTTTATTTTAATGAAACCTGCACGTCTTCTGAATGAGTCATGATGAAATGTGGGGCAGATGTTCATTTTCCCCTGAAGATGAACCACAGTGACTTTAAGTGACCTTTTAACATTTGCTGGTATTGCAGCTTATGACCAAAGTCTATTGAGTTATAAAGCTGAGTATCATCTGCATAACAATGAAAATTGATGCAGTGCTTTCTAATAATACTGCCTAAGGGAAGCATGTATAATGTAAATAAAATTGGTCCTAGCACAGAACCCTGTGGAACTCCATAATTAACCTTAGTGTGTGAAGAAGACTCCCCATTTACATGAACAAATTGGAGTCTATGAGATAAATATGAGTCAAACCACTGCAGTGCAGTACCTTTAATATTATAGTATGCTCTAATCTCTGTAATAAAATGTTATGGTCAACAGTATCAAAGCTGCACTGAGGTCCAACAGGACAAGAACAGAGATGAGTCCACTGTCAGAGGCTCTAAGAAGATCATTTGTAACCTTCACTAATGCTGTTTCTGTACTGTGATGAATTCTGAAACCTGACTGAAACTCTTCAAATAAACCGTTCCTCTGCAGATGATCAGTTAGCTGTTTTACAACTACTCTTTCAAGGATCTTTGAGAGAAAAGGAAGATGTATTTGGAAACATTTATTGGTAATAAAAGTAATGATTAACTTATCAGAATTAGAACTTCCTCTAAAATGTGTGTAAAATTTCTGAGGCAGTTTTTTGTGACAGTTTTATCAGGAACGTGCTGATGCTGCTGTCTCGTTTTGCACCCTGAGACTTTCGGCTGTTACTTTACAAACTCTTTACCACCTAAATGTGTGATACTTTATAAACTCTTTGCTGATGTAAAAAAGTCTTTCTGTTAAACAGACCGTCTCCACTGTGCAGCCCACGTTCTCCGTCTCTCCATCACTGCAGCTCTGTCAACATTTACTTCTCCAGAACATTTAAAGAGCGAGTCATCATCAGTGGAGGAGGCACACAGAAAATTAAATCACAATAAATATCAGCTTTCTATTTTATTAGCCATGTGGAGCTTCTCTTGACTTAATGACCTCACCGCATTTGTGTAAGCCCACAGAGCAGATAATTAAACATAAAAACAGCTTTTTTAGTGTTTGCTGTGACAGGAGCTCTGCTCAGGATCATTTGTTAATACTGTGAATGCCCTTTGAGTCACACAGCAACCAGAGAACATGTCTGCAAATGTGCTGAGCGGTGACCACTGACAAAGAAAGGTATGACTTTAATATTAGACATGAAGTCTGGACTCCAAGCAGTAATCTATACATCCATTACACACCCATGTCTGTGTGTCTGTGCCCTTTGACCCGGTGCAGGGTCAGAGTTACATGTTGGTCTAAACAGGAGCCAGCAGAGGAAAACGGGTGCAGATCAGGACACTTAGTGACTGTAACCTTGATGTAAATGATGACTTAAACTCAGTGACATCACACTGTGGTCTCTGACTTTTTATTTCAAGTCTCCACTGAAGCTTTACGGCCCTCATCTTAAAGCTGCCATGTTTTTAAAACGAGAAGTCACCATGTCTGTATGACAGGGTGAATTGCTAACTTATCATCAGCCTGCATCCACAGACACAGATCATATCTGCGTGAGACCATGATCCAACAGTCTCATCCAACAAATGACTCGCAGATTCATCTCACACTGAAAAGTAAATCGATGAGTCGCCTGAAGGCTTTACTGGACTGTTTGGAGGATTTTAGGATGTTCTTTAAATGTTCTTAAACAGAAAACAGAGGCCAGTGTCACTATGATCCTTTAAAGACTTGTAATAATCCCTCTGTGAAGAACCTGTGAGTGATCTTTGACAGTAATCTGACCTTTGACAGTCACTTTCATGCTGTCATTAAAACTGGTTTCTTTCACCTCCAGCTACTCACAAAGGTGAAGCCGTTCCTCTGTTTCCGAGACTGTCAGCTGTCCATGCCTTCATTAGGTCTCGACTACAGTAATGATCTTTATTCCTGTCAGTCTGTCGCTGCTTCACCGGTTACTAACTGGCACCGTGACGCGAGACCACATCCTCCATGTGAGTGTCCCCTACACTGGCTGAACTGAGTTTAAGGTTTTATCATTTGTTTTTAGGCGTGGGTCAGCGCCTTCTTCCCCCTCTGACCTTTTAAGGTTGCACATTCACATCACTGAGGTGTGCTGAGCTGATGCTCCTAACTGCCCCGAGGTCCAGATTGAAGCACAGAGGAGATCAGGCCTTCGCAGTTATTGTTACAAAACTGTGAAACAAACTGCAGCTTCACATCAAACCTGTTTGAACCCATTTTTATTCTCTGGCTCTAAATCAGACCGAGCTCTGAGTACGCTGTTTCTGCTGTTTTTACTCAGGTTTTATTATTTTATGTTTCCTGTTCTGTCTCTTTACCTTATGTTTTATGTGTATTTAGATGTGCAGCACTTTGGTCAACAGCTGTTTTTAAAGGTGCAAATTAATAATATCCAAAAACACTGCTGGGTGACCTCATCAGTCAGCCTGTCCATCACCACCACTCAGAGCTGTCCCTGATGTAATCCACCCCCACCTTCAACCCACCTGTCACTCCCACCACACACCTCAGCACTGCCTCGCTGGCCCCGTACATGACCTGCACCACCTTCACAACCTTCTCTGCCACTCCCGACTCCGACTTGTCCTAAGGACAAATCATGTCTGGAACTGATTCAATAAATTATTTCACTTTTAATGTGGAAGTTTTCCACAGCTGAGACAGGAACTGGGCTGCCCCCTCCATTATCGGGTCTAAACCTTTGCAGCTGATTAAAAGCTGAACGAGCTGTAGAGACCGAAGCAGCTGGACAGTAACTGCAGTTACTGGCTCTTTGGTGTTATTTTAATTTCTGCTTTAATGTTTCAGCATTTTTGTTGTGAAGCACGTTGTGATATTGATCTTTAAAGGTGTTGTTGTCTGAGTACTTCCTGCCACTGGCTGACCTGGACGCTGGGTCAGCTGACTCTGATCAGGATGTTTGCTGCTCCTCGTTGTGTGTCTGTGTTTGTTGTGGACGTCAGCGTCGAGTGTGCGATGCCTTCAGGTTCATCCCCTGACAGCAGAGCGGCATCGCCTCTAAATGAAAAATGGGACATATTATTAGGCATGATTATTAGAAGGCACTCCTCCTGCAGGTCGACTGTGTCTGTGTCTGTGTCTGTCTCTGTGTCTGTGTCTGTGTCTGTGTCTCTGTCTGTGTCTGTCTCTGTGTCTGTCTCTGTCTCTGTCTGTGTCTGTGTCTGTGTCTGTGTCTGTCTCTCTGTCTGTGTCTGTCTCTGTGTCTGTGTCTGTCTCTCTGTCTGTGTCTGTGTCTGTGTCTGTCCTTCAGCTGTTTGTTCCTGTAAAGTCCATCAGACCTGCGCTCAGGAAATTACAGCCCAAACCACAGAGAGGATTCTGGATGCCTAGCAACAACCACTTGCTGCTTTCCCTTTTCCCCTGAATCTCAGACACACACACACACACACGCACACACACACACACACACACACACACACACACACACACACACACACACACGTGCCTCATCCACCGAGGCAGAAACACCAGCCTTTAGAGTCAGCTGTTAATTTGGTCAATAAGGACACCGTTAATTTGGTCAATTACAACCTGTGTTCATTTGTCCAATTAAGCGTCACGCTAATTGATCATCTAGGGGGCAGCTCGGGCCTAATTAGGTGGATGCTGTCGGCCAAACACACATTATCAGACAGAAAGGTGGGGGAGGGGCTCCTCTTTTAGGATGGGTTAAAGCAGGCGGCTCGTTAAGGAACACACACCGAGGTGACTGACAGCTGGACGAGGTGTGAAGATGAGTTTCCAGATGAAGGTTGTGTTTGTTTTTTGTATATTAATGTGTACTCTGACATCAGCCTGCTCCAGATTTACAGCTCTCCACCCGACACACCGAGCTGCAGCGGCTCACTGAGTCGTGTGTGTGTGTGTGTGTGTGTGTGTGTGTGTGTGTGTGTGTGTGTGTGTGTGTGTGTGTGTGTGTGTGTGTGTGTGTGTGTTGGAGGACATTAAATCATTGCAGTTGGATCTTGGTTCATCCTGAAGGTGGAAAAGAACATTTAGGTTCATCTCAACATCCACACAACAAAGAAAAAATCACAATCACACAACTCCAGAGCGTGGAGGACACGGAGGTCATGGACTTGGTGCTACATGCATTTGTCACACAGAGTGTGTGCTGTTTGCTGCTGAGCAGGTGGAGCACAGATGCAGATCGTTGCCTCTCATGTTTTTACATTAAACTCTTCGTGCTCTGTCACGTGTGACACATTCAGAGTTTGAAAACTCTGTAACTGCAGCTCACAGGACACCAAATCTTTGCGCTCTTCAGGAAAGACTCCCTCTCAGTGTGGACGTGCAGCTGAGGACAATCAAACCACACAGCAGCAGATTAATGACTAACCTCCTGCTGTGGATGGATCATCTCAGACGTTCTCTTGGCTGAAGTTTGGTCCATTTTTGACGTCTTCTTCCTGTCACATGATGTGTTTGTGTCTCACATTAGGAACCGTCAACATCTCACTGTACAAACATGTTCATATATGTCTGCCCACAGCTCAGCTACCCCCCCCCCCCAAACACTGTTTCTGTGTAGTTTCCTGTCTTCATAAATTCATTTCAGTTCAATTTTATTTATACAGCACCAAATCACAACAAACAGCCGCCTCAAGGCGCTTTGTATTGTGGGTAAAGCCCCTACAATCATACAGAGAAAACAGAACCAGGCTCAGGGGGGGGGGGGGGTCATCTGCTGAGGGGGGGCAGAGATTAATAATAACTAATGATTAAATACAGAGTGGAGTATAAACAGAGGTGAATTAAAAGAAACAGTGCATTATGGGAACCCCCAGCTTGAATTAGCTTTTCAGCATCAGTCTGAGAAAGGCTGTTTCTAATTTTAGAAATATATTTGTTTAATGGATGCTGTTCACAGTTAAAAGCATTGAAGCAGTTTTACTGTAGTTTTGATTGGTTTTTGTGTCTCTGACCCACATTTAAACCCTGGAAACACTCCTTAAACTCAGCGGTGGCCTGTTGTTGCCATCTGAGTGTCTCTTTGTTGCTCTGTTCCTAAACCAGCATTCAGTTAATGATAATTTAGTATTATTCTCCACTGGAGTTTCTGCACTGAGCACACAGGTTATTAAAATCCAGGACTCAGTATTCACAGAGCTGCAGATGAAGCAGATCATCCGCCTCTAAAGTAATCCTCGTGTTGCACGCTGGACTTTAGCTCTTCCTGCTCCCGCGGCGCGCTCAGCTCACAGGAAAATGAAAGGAAACAACAGGCACACAGCCTGTTAGAGTAACTGACATTTCATTGAAATGTCAGTACAGTGCTGCTGTCGCCATCCTCTCACTGAGCTCAGGTCTGCAGGCTGCCAAGGAGACTTTAATTAATGATGATGACACTAATTATTTCAAGAAAAATGGGAAAAGATTCACTTTGTCTTCTTTCTTTCTGCTTGGTGCTGCCCTTTAATCTGTCACTCATTCACACACACACACACACACACACACACACACACACACACACACACACACACACACACACACACACACACACACTGATGTGCTTGGTAAAGATGCTTCAATATTGTTTGAGCTGTTCTGCAGCCGCTCGCTGGAACATCAATTACACCGTCATTTTATATCACTGAATTAGCATGTTGCTGTGTGATGATGACACACACATATACACACAATCACACACACACTCTGCGGCATAAGCTGTGACAGCTCGGCAAAACAATAAATCTTTGTCGCACTGTTTGCTGACGCCAAACACCACAAACTGTCTCACACACACACACACACACACACAAACACACACACACACACACACACACACACACACACACACGCACACACACACACACACACACATCTTAAAGGAACAATCCAATCTTTTCCTGTCATGGAGGAAGTGTAGGACTCCTCCCTCTGTGTGTGGTGATGATAATCAGGAAGTTGGTCTGGGCTGCAGCTCAGGATGACACCACACCTGATGGTGATTGGCCAGCTGTGAGGAGGTGAGGGAAGCCGAAAAGTTAACGAGATTTTCTTAGTCTGTGGTAATTATTCCTCTTCAGATCTAAATCTTCCTTCAAATTCTCCAGATCAAACAAACTCTGAGGAATCACTGGGAATGAAACAGTCCAGATTCCTCCTGCTCCGTGTGGCTGTCACAGTGAAGTTTAACCTTCACCATCCGGGATGAAGAGGATTTACAGGGCTCAACGGTCAGCAGGAAGTTAGCAGCTAGCTTCCATCTAAAGATGATGCAGTGCGTTCAGACTGAAGCACCTCTGAACAACTGAAACTTTGACAGAACAGCAGCGACAGTTGGAGGGTTGGTGAAGTCGGGCTCGCTGATCCGAGGCAGAAGAAGCACCGTAAATCAGTCAGAAGCACCTCCACCTGCAGGCATTCAAACGTATCATCGAGCACATTCACTGACATAAAGCCACAGAGCACCGAACAGCAGAATAAGTGAAAACTAGGAATAATCACAATAAATTATATTAGAAAATCAATCCAAACCAATACAAACAGGATTAAATATAATAAAACAATAAAAACAAAGAGATGTTTTATCTATGCTGGTAAACAGGGCATTACAATAATCTGCACACAGTGACTCAAAAATGTAAACAGTTTTCTTCAGTTCAGCTGATCTTGCCATTTAAGGATGTTCCTTAAAACTGTTCCTGTTTTCCTGAAAGAAAGGAAATGTGAAACTGATTTTTCAGAGATATTATGCTGAGATTACAAACACTGGAAGCAATGAATTGACTGATTTTTGAATCTATATCAGGAGAATTGATAATCATGGCCTCAGGCTTGTTGGGGTTTAAAAGAAGGGGATTGTTGGAGAGCCGGTCACTAATCCGGGTTAAACAGTCCACTCGGGTGGAGAGCCCATCCAGCTAGTGACACATACTGTACACAGAGGAATGTCATTGGCATAGAAATGATAACAACTGGCAGAAAAAGATCAAATGATGTTGACTAAGGGAAGGATGTAAGGAGACTAAAGATGGATCCAGGATTGAACCCTGTGGAACCCCACAGGTTAGAGAAGCATTGCTAGAGGAGAACTCGGTCCTCCTAACAGAGAAAATCCTGTGAGATAAACCAGTGCAGTGCTGAGCCACACATACCAGCCAGCACCTTATTATGGTGAGCAGTATTAAAGGGAACACTGAGGTCATGCAGTACGAGTGCAGAACAATGCCCTGCATCAGGTGCCATATTCGGCAGCACGGCTCTGTTCTGAGACTGCACCAAGCTCCTGTGCACATCCATGGGGGGGGTCAAACACAGCATGAAGAAGAGGAGGTGGGCTGCAAAACAACTTGTAGAGGTGCAGCAGAGCTGCCCTATGTGACATTTGCCGGTTGGATGCGATTTTTTAAAGTTGTAATTTAGCTAAGCTTGAGTAGATGGTCTGAATGAACTAATGCTTAGTTCTTACTTTTTAGAACAATGGGATTATGGGTATTAGCTGAACACCTATTGTGTAGAGTAGAGCTGGTGTCCTAAAACTGACTGCAGCTCTTTCATAGATGGACTTCTTTTTTACAACTTTCAGAAAACTTGTGATGAGCTCATCTCAGCTTCCTGTCTGTGCAGTGTGCTCAGACTCATTCAAACTGGTAACCAAAGTTCAGCATTTCTATCCAGCAAATTGTTACTGTATTGCATTAGGGATTTAGTTTTGCAATGCAAATGAGCCAAGCTTTAATTTCTGGCTGGCAGTCATTCTGTCAGAGGAGGAGTCATCAGATTTGCCTTCAGTCGCTCTAACAGAGTATTTATCTCGGCCTTTTGTTCCTTCCTTTTCTTCTGCTCCTTTCCTTCGGGTTAATAATCATTTTCATTTGAAAGCCTGGATAAATCTGAGAGTTAATTTCAGTGTAATTTTCTAATCAAATGCTCTTAATGTGTTAGAGTGATGAGTAGGCCTGGAGCTGTTACCTCAGCTGCACTCTGGATGAGCTGAAAGACAAACGCTCACTTTGATGCACTTTTTGTTTTGTCTAATTTACAAAGTCCACTGGAGATTTTTAGAGGTTTTTCTTCTGGACGACCAGAAGGCAGCACGAGCACCTTCTGGTCTTTCCCCCGAGCCTGGAGTGCTTTCCTGTTTCCTCAGGGGCTCCAGTTTATCCCATCATCAGCAAACATACCAGGTTCATGCTGCTTGTTCTTAAAGTACAGAGTTTCACTTCCTGTTTAACCTGTTTAAATAAAGGTTGATTGGTTGGTGGGTGCAATGATGCCAATCCAGCATCACTGCAGATGTATAAACACTCTGTGTTGTTTTGTTGGTGCTGAAAGCAGACGAGGGCGATCACGCAGCAGATGTTTATGAGGGTCATAACTGAAACACCTCCACGGTGTTTTTTAGAGATGGGAGTAGAGCCGGGGTACCCTGACGGGTCACCTCAGAGCGTCAGCAGTTCATTCATGCAGCCTGATGGAGCTGTGCTGTTAGCTGCCGCTCTTGACTGTTGTAACCTTAACCTGAAGCAATTTTATGGACACAGCTGGTTGGAGGGAGTCGGAGTTCAGGGGCGAAGCCTGTTGAAGATTCAGGCTTCCATCAATAGCGTGACGGCCCTGTGAGCAGGTCCTCGTCTGTGGAGGTCGGGACAGACTCACTGAGCTCATTTGTGTGGCGGTGCAAACCAGCCGTTAACCAGCAGGTCAGGTTTGGATTGGATGCACATCTTTATTCACAGCTTCTGAGTGATGTCCACTTCTATGTCCAGCATTAACCTGGACGGGGAAGAATCTGTTCCAGAAATGGAGAAACATGCATGTCTGAGTGGCTCCTTCAGGTTTTGTTTCTCCTGCCTGGGTCTCATTCTCCAGGCTTTGTTTGGTGTCTCTGTCCTTCCTCCACCCACCCTGCAGAGACAGATAACTGAACACCTCATTAAACTTTGATGCAGCTAACAGAGAAAACGGGTTCATGATCATCCTGTCGGCTCAGTGTCGGAGGGATGAAAGATGCTGATGCAGTGTTGGTCAAACCAGCAGACTCTGCTTCTTTGAATCTGAATATGACCTGCTGTATAAAGATGATTACAACATTTCTGATCTGAAGTCTGTTTCAGTGTCCTGCTTCTGGAGAAAGGACCCCAGCTTCCTTTTTCAGCTGCTCTTTTGACACATGTCTGATGTCCTTTGGTTCAAATTGAAACTTTGCCCTCAGCCTGTGAACAGAGCTGATACAGTCAAAGGTTAAAGGCCACACTGGGCTGACAAGTTAGCCCCAAAGTCTCCAAGTAAACTGAAGCTGTCCTGAATCATCCATCAGAGTGTGAGAGTGTGCTTAGACATGAGCTGCCTCAGACAAAAATATGCCTCATATTTGAGATATGAGGAATTTTATTCAAATTAAAGTTTCACAGCAGACAGACTGAATGGTCAGTAAAACCAAACCAACAGGAGAGTAAAACATTGGCTTTTTTTTAATTCTCACCTGTTTAAATTGGATTAATGCTTAAAGTTTGCATTAGTGGGGCGTGGCCTCTTTGACTGACAGGTGAATGGCGACACAGGCGGCTGTAGCTGCTTTCTGTCTGAACTGACCTCTGGACCATGTTTGTGCTTTTTTAATGCAGTTATCTGACCAATCATATGGCCGCTGTGGCTTCATTGGACTAACAGACGGTCCAAGAGGGCGGAGCTCCAGATTACTGAGTCTGTGATCTGAACCCAGCCTCCATTTTTCCTGCTGGTCTGTCTACTGTGGTATCAGTGAGAGAAGATGAACTGTGTGGAGAACATGGAGACATTAAAGGTCAGGGAAGTCTCTGGGATTTTGCTGAACGTCTTCATATGAAACGCTAACCTGAATCCTGAGCTCAGAGACATGACAGTGAGTCAGACTCAGAGGAGGGCGAGGGCAGCAGCAGCTTTGTCTCAGTCCAGTCAGACCTCATCGACTGTGTTATTGACCGAAGCTCCGGCTGCTGCTCAGTGGCTGCAGCAGGCCGCACATGCAGAACTAATCTCGAAGCCCCGCGTGCATGTGAAATGCACGAGAGCGTGGCTGATAGCCCGGCGTAATGTGCAGCTGTGAAAACCATCCTGTCACGAGCTGCTGTGGGAGTCTGAAGCTGCCAAAACGAATCCCACCTGTAGCAGCGCTGAGCACCACAAGGCACTTAATCTCCACCCGTGTTCACGCTGTCGTCCACGATACTGAGCGAATGCCAGCTCTCGATGTCGGCCTCCTCCTGACTCATTTACCTCTCAACATCAAGTGCTGCTAAATGTGAGCTGAATATTATAATGCAATCAGCCGAAGCCACGAGTGCCGCCGAGTGGGTGTGATCTTTGCGTGGACCTGCTGTGCTGTAATCTGGAGATTAAACTCCAATCAGCCGACCCCGACCCACACGCACACGTCTGACCGGCAGATCGGTGACCGAGCGGAGGAGGCCTGCAGGACTTTATTGTGTCTGCGGGCAACAACAAGCTGCACTGATCTTCTACAAGCACACTCCTTTCACCTGTTGGCTGCAGTGCATTCTGGGTAGTGACATTAACGTTTGGAGCAGTCTGTGGACCCTACAAGACCTAAACCTTCAGTCTGAGCCTGAGGAGCAAAACATGGCGGGCGTCACTCAGAGTGAACATGAGGATGGTCACAGGGCGAGTGGCGACTCCACCCGAGCTGGAGGTCAGCGTGTGGATCAAAGTATGGTTGATCAGGGATTTGATTGGTTTCTGTCACTCATAACCATCATCAGCGTGCGCGGCTCTTTCTCCTCTTCCTGTGGACCGGAGAGCTGTGATGACTCATCACACTCGTTTCCTTTTTGATTGGAAATCACAGTCAGCGTCGGCTTTTTAACGCTCCGTCTGCGGCTGATTAACCGAAGCATCGCGTCATGGAGCCGGAGTGCGCTCTGCAGTGATGACAGGCTTCATGGCTCAGATATGTTTCTGACAGCAGGCCCGCTGTAGGCCCATTCACACCGGGCTGTGAGGCCATGGCAACCTCTCGTTGCTAGGTAAAGTGGTCACTAAGAGCTGAACTGGGATTTTTCCCTAGCAACAGGAGGTTGCCGCGGGTCTCAGACTGGTCTCAGATTTGAAGCAGTGAGACGCTCGGAGGTGTCTGCACTTACAGTTCACCCTGGAGACCCAGATGGAGACATCGTGGCTGCTGTCTCATGAGCGAGGACATCAGTGTGGACGGAGCTTCTTCTTCTTCTCTGGTTTCCTGAAACTGATCAAACCTGCATCACTCGAGTTTGATCCAACGACCTCGCTCTGAGTCAGGTGACATTTGCTCACATGCTCAGCTTACATTGCTTCACTCTCCTCCCCGTCTTCCTGTTTTAATCCCACTTCCTCTCCCTCGCTCTTCACCTCAATTATCTTCTCTTTCACCTTCATCCATCAGGGATCGATGGGGCTCGACTCGCCCGTTCTTTTTCTCTCTCAGATCCAAACTATTCAATAATCCAGAGATGCTGTCAGATTGATTCGCAGGAGTGTCCGAGGTCCTGAGCTCAGGGAGGTCGAACTGTTTAATGTGAGAGCAGAACTAAAAATCTAATCTGCCTCTTCAGCCCTTCTCCTGCAGACCTCTGAGCGGGCCGACGTTCTCCTCCAGGCCCAGCAGAACCATTTATGTCATAATTCTAAAATCAATGGCTTCCTTCTGTTTAAAGCAGAACACGTGCATGCATGCGAGCAGCGATCATCAGCCTCTGTTCACCGCTCTCATGTTCATGTCGACCGGCTTTCAACATGATCCTTTCTCACCAAAACCTTTGTGCAAAAGTCTTGAGCCAGCCCTCATTTCTTTGTGTTCTGTACGAAAATGGGAAACATGCAAGATGTCTGTGCAGGTTCTCAGTCATCCAGGTCAGAGTGTCTCTGGAGCTTGAAGAAAGAGGACTGGACGTCTTTTTGTTTCTTCAAGACGTTTCACCCCAAACGCTTCTTCAGGTCTCACACCAAAGCTGGAGAGACCCAGGTATTTAAAGCCCAGTGGGCGTGGTCCCCTGGAGGTGGTTGTTCATGTATATAATCACATGCACCAAGCTGTGAAAGGAGGCGTGGCTCATTACAGTCAGTGACCACCTCCAGGGGACTGACAGACCTTCAGAAGCTGTAAAATGAATCTTCTCACGTTTAGTTTTTTTCCTTTTGGGTGTTAAAGAGTGTTTTCCTCTGAGGAAAAGTGATCAGAGGATCTGTTGGTTGATTTGATTTAAAGCTGCATTAACAGACTTTTTGTCACTAGAGGGCATGCTGTATATGCCACATCAGGTTTTGCCCTCCTGAGGGAAACATCAGGCTCTGGAGCTGCTGTGATGCTGCCCCGTGTTCTCCAGCTCGTCTCTAGCTGCTCGTTGCTGCTCAGAGGGAGCGCAGATATCCCTGAGGTGTCTCCGGCTGGATGTTTGGGCTCGTTGTCCCGCTGCAGAGTGAATTCGTGCCATCCTCCCTGATGGTGTTGGTGTGGAGAAGCTCTGTTCGCTGCTGTGTGTTTGTGTTGCATCAGACACACTCAGCTCTTTAATATTGCATCTGTGTGTTTGCGCTCGCAGCAGGAGGCCTGTCGTCGCTCTGTGTGCAGCTCTGTGTGCAGCTCTGTGTGCAGCTCTGTGTGCAGCTCGCTGCAGCTGCGTCGAGCCTCTCCATCCTCTGCAGCGTGCAGAGTCTGCCGTCGCACTTCTGTGAATATCAAAGACTGAATTAGAGCGAGTAATCAGGTCAGAGCAGCAGATCAGGTGATGTGTTTGGGTTTGCTGCCTGTGGGCCGTTCACCACCAGCCTCAGTGTCTCCTCATGAAAACACACATGTTGGTTGATGGAGGGTCTTAATGAAAGCCCTTCTGCTGTGACCCTTTCCTTTCTCTGGCTTTAGGATTTGAACTCCCAGACGAGGAGAAGTTCAGGCAGATTCTCTGCTGACTGTAAACGAGCTGCTTTAAAATATGACTTCCTTCTTTGTTTTGTCACTTTCAGATGGATCACTGAACAGAAGGATGCGAGTCGACACCCACACAGAGCCTCAGTCTCAGCAGCCAGAGGATTTCTATTGGTTATTTAAATAAGGATGCAGGCAGCCTCCTCCTGTTCTCACCACATGTATGTTGTAATTATCTTTACTCTGTGTGAGATAATGAGTTCTAATTAATACATAACATCACAGTTTTTTCTTTACTTTGTGACTGCAGTGTGTTCCTGGGTAAGAAGATCAGCCTGAGAGCTGCCATCAGCTCAGCCAGGAGAGGAGGAGATGTTGTTGTTATTGTTGTTGTTGTTGTCGTTGTGATGGAGGTGACAGAAGCTACACTAGAACAGCCCACACCCGTCTCTGTAGACACTGCCAGGACTCACAAGGTTGCGGCAGCAGTGAGGCAGGTGTAGCTGCAGCTCAGCATCAGGGATCAGCAACTGTTGCTGTTACATTACAAATGATGACATCAGTTGTCAGGTTTCCTCCACAAAGCTGTGGCTTTAGATCGTTGGTGTAAACTCCTGTTTGTGATTTTTAACAGAGCTGATATCTGTTGTATTTATGAAAAAGGTGACAAAAATCTGACCCGCTGCACTTCCAGAGCCTGAAAATATTCACAGTATGATGGTAAAAATTTACAGGGTCAGGGGTCGGGTCGGCTGCATCCTGGGGTCACGGCTGGCTCCAAGGGTGGTGCTCGTTCACCCACACTTTGTAGGAGGGGTTGATGTGGATGGGTGTGTGTGTGTGTGTGTGTGTGTGTGTGTGTGTGTGTGTGTGTGTGTGTGTGTGTGTGTGTGTAACTGGGTCTGCAGGCTTGCTGAGCGCCTGTAGGTCGTGGAGGATGGTCCCTGCCGCTCCCCGCTGTTCTCGGCTCGTGTGGGGGTGGCTGGCCTCTGGTGGGGTGGGCTCTTGCCCTTTGGCTGTGGGGGCTTTTGGGTTCCTGTGTTTTTCTTATTTTCTCCCTTTTTTCCTTCTCTGTCTTTTTTCCTCCCCGTCAGCTCTGCTGTCACTGTGTCACAGGTAATAAACAGGTAATAAACAGGTAATAAACAACAGGTAATAAACAACAGGTAATAAAGGCCTTTGTTCCACAGATATTAATAAATGCTTGAGTGCTCACCTGGAGCATCTGGACCCAGATGTTTTCCTCTGTTGTGCCATTTTTGGTAATAATATTTAGCACACAATGCTCTCTCAGAGCTGCCACAGATGGAAATCATCTTTCAGCCGTGCTGTTTCCTGACTGAAGGAATCTAAAGTTTCTCTGACACATTTCATTCATTCAGGACCAGAAACTAAAGGAGACGCTTCAGTTTATCTCATCAAATCACAGCAGTCGCCTCAGGGTGCTTTGTACTGTAACTAAAGACCCTCCATTAATACAGAGAAACCCAACAGTCAAACGACCCCCTATGAGCAGCACTTGGTGACAGTGGGAAGGAAAAACTCCCTTTAACAGGAAAGGCTCACAAATGTGGATGTGTGAGATTTTACTGACATTTCCAGGATCAGCTGATGCTGCTCTGGTGACACAGATCTTAATAGTTGTTTTAGTTTGAATATTAACATACAATATAACATAATAATGACATATTTGTGTATCTGACTCTGTGTCTGACTCACCTCTGTTGGCCAAACAAAGCTCCTCACCTCTCAGAAAGTTTCCCTGCTTGCAGCAGAGCGCGGTGTGGCTGGTTGTCGGAGGCGTACGTCAGTGATGTATGCCTCTAATTTTAGTTTGCATTGTTCACAAGTTTACATAAAACATCTCTGACAGCTTGATGGAAACACAGAGGAAACTTTTTCCTCCTCCCTCTGTCTCTGTCACAAGGCCAGCCGCTCGTCTTATAGACTCTTACATAAAGCTGTTATATAAGCAGCTGGCGGGCGACCGAGCTATAGCATGAATGAGGAGGGAGAGAGCGAGCAGCAGAGGGAGCGAGGTGATAAAGAGGAGGTGGGCAGAACAGGATGGGAAGGATGCAACGCTGAGAACATTCACTCGTCTTCGTTCTGCAGTAACCTGATTTCTCTGCAGCCTGTGCACCACTAACCTGGTTTCTTTATTCCTGCTGTGGAAGCCGGCTTTGTGACCATGTAGAGATTTAATCTGGTTTCTAACAAGGTTTTCACTCTGAGTGAGACAGAAAGGCTGCACGGGGCTTTCTCAGCCAGGTGGAGACCTGCTTTCACTGACCTGCACCTCTAATTCAGTCATTTTAACTCATTTAAAGCAGACGTGTCAAACAGGCGGCCTCACTTCTCAAAACCTGGAGTCCAGAAACGAGCTCGAACAGAGCCACAGATGCCCTCGTTTATTTAAAAGACATGAGAGCGCTGAGGGCAGGAAAAGATTTACATGTTCTCCAGGTTAGCATGTATCAATCCACTGCAGAAAATAGTCCTTTACAGCAGTTTATACCACCTCCAGTGAGAGGCAAAGGGAGCCACAGACAGGAAGTCAGAGCGTGCTGAGTGGTGCAGATCAGGTCTGTTGGCTTTAGGAGGAAATGATGTAACATCTCCAACATCATCATCATCAGCAGCAGCAGCAGCAGCAGGATCATCAATCCGTCCAGCCACATTTCTGCACTGCTGAACTTCAGGACCCAAAACAGCAGGAAATAAAGACGAGTCCAAAGTGAAAACTACTTTCATCACTCTGTCTGTCATCACTCATGTGTGTGTGTGTGCACGTGTGTGTGTCTGTGTGTGCATCTGTGTGTGCGTCTATGCGTGCGTGGCTGGGAGAAGATGTGTGCTCTCTGCATCCCGCGGCAAACTTAGTGTGAGACAGAAAAGAAAGCATGTGAGTCGTACATCCCCAGGCGTGTGTGTGTGTGTGTGTGTGTGTGTGTGTGTGTGTGTGTGTGTGTGTGTGTGTGTGTGTGTGTGCGCCTCCATCAGCAGAGCTTTGAGGAGGATCCATGCATTAGTTATCAGCTCAGCTCTGATTTTCCTGTTTCTGCTCTCAGCTCTGACTGATGAAACATCGCTAACACAGCACTGTGTGTGTGTGTGTGTGTGTGTGTGTGTGTGTGTGTGTGTGTGTGTGTGTGTGTGTGTGTGTGTGTGTGTGTGTGTGCGTATGTTTATAATACCTTGTGGGGACAATTTTCCTGACATATACTACGTTGTGGGGACCAATTGCTCCTTGTGGGGACTGGAACCTTGTCCCCACAAGGGGAAACCCTGTTTTTGGGTCAGGGGTCAGAGTTAGGGCTAAGGTATGAATTGAGTTTAGGTGTGTGTGTGTGTGTGTGTGTGTGTGTGTGTGTGTGTGTGTGTGTGTGTGTGTGTGTGTGTGTGTGTGTGTGTGTGTTCCTCTTATTGCTGCCATCCGTCGTTCAGTTTATTCAGACTGAGGAAATGCTGCAGGGATGAAGGTTAGTGAGGCGAAGCTGCACCTGGTGATCCTGAAGTCAGGGCGATCAGGTGATCAGAGTCAGTTTGAGGATCCAGAAGTAAAAAGTCTGGTTCAATAAACACGTCAGACTCGAGGTCAGCTGACCTGAGTATATGGGTCCAGTAGCTCAGAGAGATAAACAGGAGCAGAGCCATGGAGACCTTTAAAAACAGGTCAAATGTAGTGGGGGTAATGTGTTCCCTCTTGTTGACTCTGTTAGTAGCTGAGCAGCAGCACTCTGAACCAGCTGGAGACGCTTTCTGGATGACCGGCTGATTCCACAATAAAGAGCATTACAATAATCTAAGCAGGAAATAATAAAAGCATGAATTAAAGTTTCAAATTGTTGCTTGAGGAGAACGGGCCTTACTTAGCCAGCTGTCTGATACAAACAGGACTTTCCTCAGGAAACCTGAGGCAGCAGAACGCTGCAGTCAGTGACTGTGTTGAACGTGGATGATGGAGGTTAGCGGGAAGAACTCCACCCTGAAGGCAGCAGACAACACCTCTCTCAGCCACCAGGGAACCTCCAGCAGGCAGGTACCAAACCAGGAGGGTACAGGTGTCCCAGCGCTGCCCCGCCTCCCACTGAGGGCGGAACGTTCCAGAACATGAACGCTGAGTTGAGCCCGACTGGTTTCTCTCACACCGGCTCAGGTTCCTTTCTGTGGGCGTCAGCTGGGATCCACCAAGGACCCGCCCACCTCACCTCACCTCCGACCACGAAGCTCAGGCACGCCACATCGATGGCTGAGTCGTTGCTACGGACTGTTGCTATGTATATAAAAGTGAGTCCAGTTCAGTGAATGAGCTCAAACACACTGCTCACTGAACTCACACACGCACACACACGCACACACACACACACACACACACACACACACACACACACACACACACACACAGAGGAGAGCTTTCTGTCTCTTACCAGTTTAATCCTTGTCAATATTGAACAGAATGGAGGCAATCATCTCAGCCAAACTAAAGAAACTCTGGCAAAGCCCCAGCTACACACACACACACACACACACACACACACACAAGCTGCTACCCCAATTAGTGTCTGAAACCCTTTTTCTGTGTGGTGTCCAAAAAACAAACAGTATTTTTAACAGGGGAATTTACTGTGTGTGTGTGTGTGTGTGTGTGTGTGTGTGTGTGTGTGTGTGTGTGTGTGTGTGTAGAATGGAGTCCAGCTGGTTGTGTTCATGTGTCATTAAATTGTTGCTGCTTCCAGTTTGTGACAGGAACAATCAGAATGTATTGATCTGAACGTTGGAGCTGCTTCACTGCTGCAGAGAGGAAACAGGAGGGACCCCATGTAGCATAAAACTATACAAAAAAACTGTGTGTTTATGTTGACATATACAATGATTCAGTACAACAGGCTGAAGGAGTGGCTCCGCCCACCACAGCTGTTTGTGTTACCTGTCATCTTCTTAATGGAGGCTTGTTTTATTCTTGTTACCCATAACTCAGTAAAAACCTCAACATTTGGAGTTTCTCTGTGAATCGTGAAGCTCAGTGAAAAAGCGTTAGCTGGAAGGAGACGACAGAAGCTCACGTGCACTCGAAACCAGGCAGTGACGTATCAGTGAGCTCGACGAGTGTAGCAAACATGAACAAACTGTCAGCAGGCTTTTGGCCTTGATGCCTTTGAGCCAATCAGAGCGGCACAGAAGGAATCAGTGTTTCCATGCTGGACTGCTGGACAGCTGACGCCCTCAGCCTCCTGCTTCCAGGTAACAAGGAAATGATGTACCTTCATAGAGCTTCCTGATTGGCAGAGTTTAGAGGTACATATATTTTAGGAAGCAGCTTCCATAGATCTGGGACAAAGGCTGCATCATTTTATTTGGTAAAGACAACATCTGTGATTTAACAGTGGTGACTGAGGCTGCTGCAGCGATTACCCCATCCACACTCATATAACCATAATACTCCAACATGTGCTGATGATCAGTTTCACAGATTGTGTTCAGGATCCACTGACTGCATTTTCACCATCATTGTGAAACCAGCTGAATCATGGATCTGGGTGTTGCATGCTCATACCCTGCCAACCTTTCAATCACACAGTAGCCCCGCCCTAAATCCTCCCTGCTTCCTGCTCCTTTATGTCTCTAACAGGACCATAATCTCCATAATGAACTAATGAAGTTCTTTAAATGTTAAAGCAGACCTGCAGTTCTTCCTGAACCTGCACTGAGAGCTGCAGCAGAACCATGAGAGCGTCTGATGGAGCTGCAGACACTGAGCTGGAGGAAACTCCCCTCACCCAGGCAGAGGTTTTAATATCATATCAACATCTGTTTGTTCTGCTGATAGAAAATACTGCACAAACACTGAAACAGTGAATTAATATTCACAATATAACACACAGCCACTCCCTGCTGTGTGTGTGTGTGTGTGTGTGTGTGTGTGTGTGTGTGTGTGTGTGTGTGTGTGTGTGTGTGTGTGTGTGTGTGTGTGTGTGTCAGACTGAGTTATAATAATGATTCCATTAATAATAAAAGCTTGTTGTGGGTTTAAATTTGCTGTTTGGTAGAAATTCTTCATCTTTTCTCAGGGAAACACACACACACACACACACACACACACGCACACACAGCAGTGAGTGCTCAGAGGAGGTGGCAGCAGCTGTTGGTTTACACTAAGAATGATTTTAATGGCTACAAACAGTGTTTAAATTCTCAGTTTGAGGCTTCAGTTTCCCCCAAATCTGCCTCCACACAAAGATTTAAGAGGAAGGAGGGAAAGAGGACTACTCCACCCCTGAATGCAAATAACAATAAACCTGCCTCGCTCTTTCTGACGGGTTAAAAATGTGCTCTCCTGATAGCATCACAGAGCAGTCAGACTGACGCGCATCCACAGACTCACACAAAGACGTTTCCATCCACCTGGCGGCGGATGAAGCTCAGTCTGCTCAAGGTCAAGGCTGCGGTAATGAAAGGGGAGTTCGTCCACCTGCCCACAGCCTGTGCACCAAAACCTCGAGTGGAAATACAGAAAAACCTCCAAATAAAGCCCAGATGGAAAAGCTGTAATATGAGCGAGTGCACACTGAGGCCGCTGTGCGCTCGAGCTGAAGGTAACTGAACTTTTATTCATCATTTAGGTGCAGCTGTACATCTGCACTTGAAGGAGAGAGGACACTTTTGAGGCTCTTCATGTTCTGGACAGTGAGGACAGATGACGAGTAAATGAGGACGTCTGTGAACATCACTGAACGGAGGCGCTGGCCTACAACAGCACACACCTGTTACACAGCCCTGAGATACCAGCCCCCACTCACACTTTGACCCATGGTCAGTGATCCTCATGACCCCCTCCAAGCTTCACTAGAGGTTACACAGCTGTTGCTCTCCATCAGTGCCCACACCTGAAGACTCCTATTAGAGAAGAAACAGCTTCATGAACCTGAAAGAAGTCCAGAAGTGCTTCAGACCACCGAGACCTGGATGGCTGCGAGCCCACACAGACACACGTGAATCACAGCTGTGGTATTGTTTGCATTGTTTCAGGAGATTTTATTCATTTATATTTTATTGGTTTCAGTTCAGTTTCAGTTTCTCTTTTAGCTCCCAGAAGGTCTCTGCTCATCTGGACGTGCAGATTTGTCCACAGACTAAAACATCACATCAGTGACTTTTTTATTTCACCAAATTCAAATAATTATTCGCACTTCGTTTGACTTATTTTTAGTTAGCTATTTTGTTATCGTATGATCTTACAATATAAAGCACATTGAGCTGACTGTTGTTGTGATTTGGTGCTGTATAAATAACATGGATTGAAAATTGAATATGTTTATTTTTATTTTGGTTCTCTATAAGAAGCTTGGCGGAGCGCTGAGGAAACATCGATGCTCCTGACTAACGATCAGAAATGCAAAGTTCCCGTCACGTGTTCCTCTTCCTGTTCCAGCTCGGTGGGGTTTCAGGAGCTCTGCTCTGTAATAGTCTCAGACCAGCAGTGGGTGAAAGCAGGCATTAATTCAGCTAGCATTCATCAGGTTCACCCTCTATGCCGATGACCTTCAGCTCTATGGGTCAGCTGACAGTTTAACACTTCCTGCTGAGCTACAAACACAAAAGTCGGTCAGATGTTTGGTCTGTTTGCTTTCAGAGCACAATCACACTGAATCAAAGTCCATATGGAAGCAGGCTGAGGTCCTGCTTCCAGGCTGCTTATGGAAGAAGGAAATATGCCATGAATATGTTCTATTTCTCTCTCTCAGCCCCCCAACGACCTGCAACAAGGCAAACACATCACACCTGAGCACCTGTAGAGAGCAGGTGCTTCCTGTTCTTCCACTGCCTCTGTCCCAGTGATAGCCACGGCCAGAGGGCTGCATCTGTCTGTTACCGTGTGAGGTAGGGTTTAATCCCGGGATCCGGGATTCCCGGGAAATGCGATCAGAACCATTTCCCGTTTCCCGGGAAACGTTAGACGGGAAACCGGGAAAAAAGTCGCGCGCGTCGATTTGACTTTCAGAAAGAAAAGAAAGCTTCAGAATGTTAAATTTAAGGAAATATTGAGAGAAGGGTTCGTTTAATGCGAAAAGCATTACTCTTCATTTCAGGCACGTTCAGCCTCCGTTTAAGGCTTCAGCCTTCATCTCAAGCGTTTTAATAGAGGTATTACACAGTTGTACTTTTTTCCTCTTTAATTTGTTGAAATCGTAGGCAATGTGTTTACCCTAAGGTATTTTGTATTATATAATTTTATATTATTATATATTGTTATATTGCATTATATAGCCTATAAAATATGCCTGCCCTGAACAATAAAGAAATATCTGTTTAACTTCGAGTGTTTCTTTTCCTCGTTTGCAGCCACTTACTAACAATCATGAATTAGGATACGGGCCTAATGTGTGAAGAAATGATCATGAAATAGATTGCTTTAACATATTTCGCTTTTAAAATGGAGTTGAGTAAAATGTATATTTTTTAGGCTATAAGGATCGGCCAGTTTTTCAAAAGACGATTCACAGCGAATCTACTTTAACCCTCAGACACGGTGTTATAAATTTGCTGTTGCCAGAATGGCAATGACCAAGTCGTAGTGCATTACTCAAGGCCCTGTGTTATGCCATATTATAGTGTAGTACGGTAGTTAACTTTTCAATGACTATTACAGCGTTCCACTGGTGGAGATATAGCGCAACAGATGTCGCCACGACAGCGTGGCTGAGCCTTTATCAATGCTGTGTGGAGATGAACCGTATTGTTTTGCACCAGCAATTGTAAAATATCTTGGTATAATTCCATGTACAATGGAGGAATATTCCAATTATATTTGTTAAGGGAGTGTTGAGGAACGATACAACACCGCATAGCTCGAGCACTCAAATGCCGAGATGTAGGTTTTATTGCGTTAATCAAGCCGACGTTGCCCCCTACTGGGCATAACAGGACATAGCTGGAAAGCTACCTCTACAATATCACAATAGGTTAAGCCCGACACAGGCTACAGAAGGCCTAATTAAAATAAAAAAATAAATAAACTCTTTCCCGGGATTCCCGGGAAATGGCTCGTCATTTCCCGGGATTTGATTCATGTCATTTTCGGGAAAAATATTAAACCCTAGTGTGAGGCAGCTGCATCTTCATAACTTGCTAATATCATGGCGAGCTCGAAAGCTTCTCAGCCTGCAGCTTTTAGCTCATGTTCACAGCTTGTTTTTGCCCTTGAGCGCCCTCTGTCACAAAGGTTTCCCAGATGTGCAGCTAACATCTGTACATCTGTCATTCCCGTTCATGCAAACACGTTATTTTAGGAATACTTTGAAGGGATTTCCTCATATATGGCACAAATAAACATGGACTCTCAAAACACATTTTTAGCCATAACAGGAATTTGTGTGCAAAGTATGACAAAAATAAACTGTGGTTGGCAGAGACGTACCGATGAGCTAACAGCATGTACATGGAGGTCAATGACCCTCACACAAACTTGAAGGTAGCACAGGACACTAGGAACTGGAAATGCAATTTTCTTTCTGCAGCTTTACATGCAGCAGAAGCCGAACAGTTCAACACCATCTGCAGAAACAAGAGTTTTAATATATGCAGCAGCAATAAAAGCATCTGCTTTCTTGAGATTTTTGGCTTTTGTCACTTTTATTTCCTTGCAAGTATAAAAGCGTGTGTGAGGCTGATGAGAAGAGAAGAGCAGAAACTCTCCACAGAGCATAAAAACTTCATTTGAAAGGTTCATTTTTTCTATTTCTGTCTCTGGGTTGGAGGACGCTCTCCACTGCACACCGAGCCGCAGACAGCCGGCCTCCTCAGCGGCGCTCTTATTGTGAAATGTGTGGGTGAGCTTCTCCATGTGCTGCGTGATGGATCAATGGTGCGACTGCAGTGTCGACTCTCAGAGGACAGGAGGAGCATCTCTGAGCCCTGACACACACATGCTCGAGGTGTGTGTGTGTGTGTTGCGTGCACATGTCAGCGCGTAGGAGTGTGTGGTGGCGTGTTCGGACGTGTTCGCTCCTCTCGTCTCAGCTTGTGGATGCGTGTGTTTGATGCCGAGCCAAGAATAACACAGCTGTCTGGTTCATGTCTGCATTTTGTCTGAACTTATGTAACATCAGCCGACTGCAGAGAAAGCAGCACGCTAACATCCGACCACACTGAAGCACTAATCTCTGCTACTTCATCTGACGCCTTTCTTTCATCTGACTTTTGCTTCTACTCGCCGGCACCTCAGAGGGACGTGCACTTTTTTACTTCTGACTTTGTTCACCTGACAGGTGCACTTACTGTAGTATGAGGAGCTCCTAGAATGAGGTGTGTATGTGGAGCTGAAACTGATTAGTTGCAGTTAGAGTCGGCTTCAGCCTCCCTGCAAAGCTCTCTGGCAGGTCCTGGAGAGGATTCGGGAGGAACAAAGCAGTTTTCATGCTGGAACGCTGGACCTGATCTTCAGCCTCTCTAGGAGACGTGAGGGTGCTTCGGCGTTTGCCTGACTCAGGCTGCTCAGTCTTGCTGTTACGTGCTCTCTGCTCTGTGTGTCGGGTGTTGAAGTCCACCAGAGCTGCTCTTTGTCACCGAATCTGTTCATAACTTTTGTGGACAGAACTTCTAGGGGCAACAAAGGGCAGAGGTTGTAATCGAGCGTCTGAAGTCTGAGGTCACGGTTTTCAGCCTGAAAAGTGCGGAGGGGTCACTCAGGGTTTGGGATGCGCTGCTGCCTCATGCATCTGTGTCTAATTCATCAGAATGAGGCGACAGACGGGCGGCTGCAGCACCTGCAGTGATGTCGACGCTGTCCATTTACAGGCTGAGATACCCTCACTGATGACCTCGAGCTGTGGGCAGTGAGACGGTGGAGAGAAGAGTGGCAGGGGTCGGAGCACAGAGTAGAGACGCTGCTCCTCCACATTTAAAGAAGCCAGCTGAGGCGGCTCAGCATATCTGCCCGAGAAGTCTCCTGGACGCCTCCTAGCTGAGGTGTTTCGGTGTTTCCAGCTGGGAGCGGACTGGGGACACAGTGGAGAGGTTATGTGCTGAGAACACCTCAGAGGTGGGAGGAGGAGGTCTGGGCTTCTCTGCTTAGACCGCTGACCCCGCAGAAATGATTTGACCCCTGCAGAAGCAAAACTAGAGTCCATCAATAACCCGGTGAGACGGCTTCTCATCCTGCTCAGGATGAAGATCTGTTTCTCCTTCAGTGTCTGAATGTGCAGAGATTTGGTGAATCAAGCATGAATACAAAGATAGATTTTGCTGCTTCTGTCCTCACACACTCTAGTTGTTGTTTTGCATCACATGATGCTGCAGCTGGACTCTGTATTACCCATCATGCCTCTGTGGGAGCCAAAAGTCACTGGTGTCACCGTAACATCCATATTATCCAATTTACACAGTGATTATGTTGCAGAGGACATGTGTCTCTCTTTCACTCCATCCCTGCTTTTGTATTTAAACATCCGGGTCTCTCTCTCTCTCTCTCTCTCTAGGAGCCATTTTGGACTCAGTTCAACTTGGCTGCATCAAACGCTGTCAAGCCCATGTGGAAGAACCATGCCGCTTCCGCTTTGGATTGCCAAAATAAAAGTGTCCCACAAACCTGCTGCTGATGTTAGCCCTGCTGTGAGCTTTGTTGTATTGTCATCAGTGAAGAAGAAACTGGGAGCCGGATGTAAAGGTAAAAAAAGCACAGTAAGCATCCTTTCTTTGGAGGGGAAGAAAATAAATGATGGTGGTGAAAACTCAGAGATCTTGATGCCTTTAGTCCAGTTTTCCCACTTGTAACTCCATCCAGTGGACCCATTCTGGCCCCCGGGCCACCTGTTTAACTCCTTGGATCCAATGCCTTGGAATGATGTCCTGCTTCGGAAAGAAAGATTTTGGAGCAGGTTTCATTTCCCACTGATTCAGCAAAGCACAGCGACTTGTATGTGAAGAGTTGTGAGGCCAGAGGGGTGACCGAGGTCCCCCCACTGGGTACAGTGAACCCCGGGGAGGGCCATCATTCTCACTGGAACGCAGCAACTGCAAAATGAATATCTCCCAATGCATTCATCTGCAAGTTTTTTCTACATGAAAATGGAAATTTTGCCTCAAGTTCAAATCTGCAGAAATAAATCGAATATATTTGAACCCGGATGGATGGATGGTGTCAGAGCTGAGAGGCTGAACGTTCCCTCATCGCTGCATCTCTGCTGGTCACACGACAAACCTGATATGAACTCTTCTAAACGTTATTCCGGAGTGAAGTCAGAAACTGTTTGGTGGTTCTTGGATGCAGTTTTATGTCCCGGTGAGCGCTGAAATCACACTTATTTGAGACAAAGCTTCTGAATAAGCGCCCACGGGCTCCAGGAGCGCTTCTGTGAGGACTTCTCATTCAGAGCGCGGTGGTTTTATTTTGAAAGAGGAAGCAGGAGCTGTGGGGGAGGTTACTGCAGCTTTACGAGCCTCCTGCCAGCTTGTCCCCAGCAGCCCCGACCAGAGAGGGGGAGAGAGGACAAGGCGGTGGAGAGAGCTGCACCGAGGCGCAGAAAGAGAGAGAGAGGGAGGGAGAGACGGGCAGAGGAGAGCTGGTCTGCGGGCTGTTTCCACCCACAACTGCCTTCCTCACGCTGGGTTTTGGGCTGGTTTGGGAACTGTCCCCCCCCCGGGCTGAGCCGCCGCTGCTGTCTGTCCTGCATGGCTCCGGAGCCGAGGGGAAGTTCTCCGTAGAGCCGCGAGGGTCTGGTGCGTTTTGGAGCAGCAGAAAGGGGAGGAGGAAGAGGCTGCTTGCTGGATTATTACTTACACACACACACACACACACACACACACACTGCACGGCGCTCCACACAGGAAAGCCCAGCGGACAAACCGCTCCCGGAGCCCGGGCCTGGCTGCGGGTCGCGGTTTTACGCAGCGTCCCCCTGCGCTTCGGTGTTTTGTCTTTTAAATGTTGGAGGAGGATCCGGAGGACCGCGGGAGCAAAGCTGGCGGCGCAGCGGCGACCGCCACCAACTAGAAGGAATATGTGGCTGTCCTGGCTGACATGTGCACTCGTGCTGGGAACTTTGTGTGCAGGTAAGCAGAGCTGGCCTTTGGCTGTGTGGCTGCAAACAGAGCAGCAGCGCGAGCCGCGGGCTTGCTGCCGCAGGTGCGCCCTGACCACGGTGTTTGGACCGGAGAGCAGCACGCGTCCAGCATCTACGCTCAGAAACACGCGTGTGGCTGTGTTGTAGTATTTCTCCAGCAGCACATGGCAAGAAGCGCGAGCAGGTTTCACGCTGGACTGAGGACACGCGGATCCACTGAGCGTAAACTTGCCGCGTTCCGAGGCCGATTTGCGGATTTATTTATTGAGTGTTTTCAGATTGGAGCCGGACTGGTGTGTGTGTGTGTGTGTGTGTGTGTGTGTGTGTGTGTGTGTGTGTGTGTGTGTGTGTGTGTGTCAGGCTTTGTGAGAGTGGAAACACGGCTGTGTGTGTGTGTGTGAGAGAGAGAGGATCTTGTGAATGAATCCTCCGCTTTGTTTCCGGCGCAGGAGTCACCTCAGTCCAGCCTGCCGTTGCGTTCACTGTCCGCTGCGTTTCAGGAGGGGGGACTTGGCCGCTGCCGTGCGCGCACGCACACGCGTGCAGGCGGCCGCTTCATTGTCTGCTCGGGCACGGTGGCGGATCAATAATCGATCAGCAGAGCTCAAACCTCAAAGAGGAAAAAGAATAAGCTCTCCATCCTCTTATGCTGTTTGATGGTGGGCCCGCGCGCCTCGATGCCGTCCACGCGCATCTTACTACGACACCCCACGGATGAATGAAGCGGCTCCGTCATGTGGCCTCGTAGTAGTGGAGCAGAGGCGCGTGCGCGCTGGAGAAATACTACTCAGATACTCAGAAGCGTAAAACGGTCCGTGGAGGTTCGGAACGTTTGCGTCAGGTTTATGATTCTGGCGCTGTGATGTGCGCAGGTGTGACACGCGTCCTGAGGGTCACCTCAAATTCACCTGAGGACACGTGTCAGGTGACCCTCTCTGTCCGCCTCCTGCTGTGATTTTGAAGGTGGTGATTTTGGTTTGTAGTTTTGGTCATTTAGAGCCTGTCGGTGTCAGACTGGTCTCCTCTCACAGGAGGATCTCTGAGGTTCACGCAGGACTCTTCCTGCTTGTGGGTTCATGTCAGCTCATTCTCACGCGGGTGGTGTTTGATTGGTTTCTGTAATAGTTTCAGGTTTTTGTGAATGTGATGTGGGTGTCTGTGCATACAGTCAGCCAGTACGGGGCTGCTGTGCAGCCACTCAAAGCTCAGTGTCACTTCTGGCTGCCAGCAGTTCTCAGACGTTATTGTGCTGCATTCATGTTTGTTTTGGAGGTTTTCTCCTAAATCCAGAGCATCATCTTCTTTGGATCGCTGACCTCTGCAACAGCAGCCTGGCCTCTGAGCGGAGGCCCAGAAACAGTCCAGCTGATGGAAGTCTGGGAGTGCTGTTGAAAACACTTACTGTGTTGAAGTCTCTGAGTTTTGGTACTCCACATTTATCACTTTATTTCATGGTCGAGTAGCTCCAACTATAACCGAGAAGAAAAATGTGCACGTATTAAAAATGAGCTCGCAGTTTCTCTGTGGACTCCAGCAGCGTTTGCTCCTGTTCACTCTGACGGCTAAAACTGAAGACAGACACTTGTTTGGTGTCACTTGGTGCTTCTGTGGTCAGCGCCTCACAGCGGGGGGTCCTGGGTCTGGAGTTTGTCCTGCTGCCTCCTTCCAGAAGCGCAGATAAAGGTTGATGTTATTAGGTGAGCTGTGGATGTTTCACGACCCTCTCAGTGATTCCAGCAGGCCGTCATCCTGGTATCTGTGACTGGAGCTCTGATGAACCTTCTCCCGCTGTCCTGCTGAGAGCTGCTGCGTCCTCGTGGTTCACCTGAGCAGCTTCCTGCTGTAACGAGCCACATCTGTGTGTTTGTTTGTTTCTCTGTCCACAAACTCCTCCTGCACCATCAGGACATAAGCAGCCAAACTTGGCACACAGGTACATCCCAGGCCTCTGAAGGTTCTTATCTATGTCAGGTCTGAGGATGTTGTTGTGTTGCCTAGCAGCCACCTGGTGACAGGCTGAATGACCTGTTTGTAGCATTTTTGCACCTATAACACATTTTAGTTTCATAACAGTCACCCTCTCATTACAAAGCTGAATCAGTCATAACATGATGACATGATGTTGCCTAGTAACTACCTTACAATGGGTGACCCATTCGTACCATGTAAACAGTGTCTGCTGCCCCCCCCCCCCCCCCCCCCCCCCCCCCGTTTTTTTTACATTATCCTCAGGCTGATTGATTAGATCTGTTTGCCAACAGCACAAACAGGCAGAACAATACTGTAGCAGCCAATAAGCAGCAGGAATCACAGAGAAGCGACTCATGTGATGAAGATGTTATTTGGTGTCAGTGTATCGATAACGTACCTGAAGGGAGGGGCTAAAATATATTGCTGTATTGATATTGTTCACTTAGGTGAGCCAGATCCAGTCCACCTGCAGATTTGGAAGAAATCTATAGAAACACACAGACTGCACCTCTGCTGTGTGTGTGTGTGTGTGTGTGTGTGTGTGTGTGTGTGTGTGTGTGTGTGTGTGTGTGTGTGTGTGTGTGTGTGTGTGTGTGTTCAGTTCATGTGTTTCACAGCAGGAACCCTGAGGAGCTGCAGCAGCAGGTCTGTGCAGTCAGAATAAAGTGGAAGTTTATCGGCAGCTGTGGAAACTGCTTTTCTTCTCCTGCTCGCAGCGTTACCTCCTGATCAATACACACACAGACATACACACACACACACACACACACACACACACTACAGCAGCCTGACGATAAATTGTACATGGATATAAACTGAGAAGGAATTTCTTCTGATTCTGAGTTTCTGATCAATAATCGCAGGAACTGAGCAGTTTTTTTCAGCCTCTCTTTGTTTAAGAAATGCAGCCCTTTCTAAAAAGCTTCTGTCAGGCACAAAACAACAACCAAACAAGATCTGTTCAGAGCAGCTGCTGCTGCTGCTGCTGCTGCTGCTGCCTGGTTTTACCTGAGTCTGGTACCATCCATGCAGGTGTGCTGTTGTTAAACTCACGTCAGAGAGAAAACGAGGAGCAGACGTTCGACCCGCTCGCGTAGATTCATGCAGCGATAGCAGAGCGTCATCAGCGTAGCAGTGGAGTCACAAATGTGGCTGTCTGCAATGATCCTGTGGTGATATGATGTAACCGATCATTCATTAAAACTGACCATTCACACAGATGTGATGTCATGTGATTTGGGGCACAGGTTTCTGTCAGCGTGTGAAACGTCAGCACGATGCAGCCAGAGAATCGGGTTAAATGACTGATTCAATGGTCAAAGGTCAGGAACAAGCTGGACAGACATGAAAACAGCCATTTAGAAAGATCACACTGAAAGTTTCAGTGCTCAGAACTGTAGGGGGCGCTCAACCCTCCAGTGTGACACAATGACAGTAATATGCATACAGTAAAATGATGTGATTGGGGTCATTTCTGCAGGAGGTGCTCAGAGTGCCTCTTTATGAGGACGTTTCTGTTGGTAAAATCCAGTCTGTCCTCCGTCCTCGAGCCCGAATCGCTCTGCAGCGTCAGTGTGTTAGCGAGCAGGCTCACAGCTGGATTTCTGCTCTTTCCTGCTCCCCGTGGGCTCCTCTGAACTCAGTCAGATTTATTTCCAGTAAAATCTGCCTTCTGACGCTGTAACTCGGGCCTTTAATGAGCCGCCGAGCAAACTGCTGCAGACCTGTGAACTCCGAACGCTGCATGAAGGCAAATTTATCAGGAGCTGCTTCACTCGCCACAGCAGAGCCGTGTTAGAGTGTGTGTAAACAGGCGTGTGTGTGTGTGTGGGTCAGACTGCACAGCATCACACTTCCTGTTCTCCTGTGAGGATGAGCTCAGGTCTGAATCCTCGGCTTTAGCTGTTTCTCAGTTCACAAATGTTCTGGTGGAGATCTGAAGGCTCCTGCTCCGTCCGCTGTAGGAGGTATAAACTTAGATATGTTTACACCAGCAAGCATTTCTACAACTGTGTGTTTAAAATGAGCTTTCTTTAGGTTTTCAGCCCCGTTTCTGTTCTTTTATATTTCTGTCATTTTTTTTGTAAATTGTAGTTTTTAATTATTTCGGTGCTGAGGATGGACGAGCACTTTACCCTCAGCTGAGTGCTCAGAGTGCTCTCTATGCTTTCAGTCTGGATGCTTCGGGCTTCAGTATCAAGGATAGTTTGGCAGGCAGACCGGAGGTCAGGGATCGAATCCTGACAACAACCTGCTCTACCGCTGGAGCAGCAGCACTCCTGTTTGGTCCGGGTGCAGTAAAGGTGCTGTTGGTTACACACGGAGAAAGATTTGAATGAAATCTTTTCTGAGTTTCTCCAAAGTTGATTTGTTGTGTGGATCTAACTGCTCCTGATATTTACCTGCCCATCATCCACCCCGACCTCCTCCAAACACCTCACAGGTGTCACCTGCCGGAGTGAAAGCAGCATGAATGTGTGACACCTGCAGACAGGTACACGCTGCTCCTCTGCGTGTTCATTAGTCGGTTTTTCTCTCCACCTCCTGAGACAGTTTCAGGATGTCTTACTGCAGCGGTTCCTCTTAAACAGTAAAAACAGATATAAGTGAACCTGAACTGTAAACTCTGAGTCTGAGTCTGAGTGAAGCGAGAGGAGCTGCAGGCCGTCTTCACCCCGTTTCTACAAACATGGCTGCTTTAAAGCTGCTTAAAGGAAACTTGAGGACCAAAATCTGCCTCTCCAGCTCCAGCCGGGGCTCTTTTGTTGCTGAGGGACTTTTTTGTTGTTGTTGTTGCTTTTTGTTGCCGGGTGAAACAGAAAGCAGCGTCCTTGCTGCTCCGACTCCCTGCAGGGCCTGAACGCCAGCGGGAGGGGGGGGTACATGCTGGGGGATGGGGCTCTCCTAGCTACGGGCAAGATTTAAAGGCCCAGTGTCTGTTTTTCTTTCTTTCTCCTCACTGCTCCCCCTAAGATTAATGGCATGGAGTCGAGGAGGAGGAGGGGTTGGGGGATGGGGATGGAAGAGGGGGAGGGGCTGGGTCAAGCAGACCCGGGGGGGAGAAGCAGAGCACTGATTTGAAACCAGGTTGGCTGTGTAGATGTGTAAGTGGAGGAGTGCTGGACTTGTAGCTCCTAAACTGCAGACGTCAGCAGGAAGTGAAGCTGAAACAATGAAACCGGCAGCAGGTGGAAACAGCCGTGAATATTCCAGCAGCTGATGAGCAGAGTGCTTTCACCCCATCAGGGCTGTGGATGAGTCCTCTCTGCAGACCCTCAGGAGGACTTTTTTCAGTTGGGTTCCTCCCATCACTTTGGGGTGGGCCCACGGATGTGCTCTGCTCAGCAGTGATCATAAATCAGGGGTCAGTGGCGCTCTGGGAGAGATGAATGCAACAGGGAAGAGTAATTATTAATCATGAAATGTTTATTTCAGCACACAGAGGAAAATAGTAATCTGTCTATAAATGGCCTTTAAACGCTGACTCAGGTGTGGCCACGGTTTCGTCTGCATTAATGAGATCTGAGAAACTTCTTTTTAAAGAATAAACTGGTGTCAGAAGAAGACATGATGGGCACACAGCTCCAGGTTCACCAGCCGGGTCTCCGTGGGTCCGGCTGGGTTCAGGTCTGAGCTCACAGTCACAGTAAAGCTGAGATTAAAGGGGGCATTAGCAGCTTTGGACTGCCTGCAGAGAGCGTCTGCTGTATGTGGTGGACCCGTCTGCTTGGCTTGTGCTGCTGTTGGTCCACAAACCCTGAAGAAGTTCTAACATCCAAAGAGCTGCATTGAAACTGAGAGTTTCAGCCTCTGTCTGAGCTGCTCTTGCTCTAATTTTGAGCCCTTCTTTGTGGTGCCCAATCAACGCCGCTGTCAGGCCCGTCCCTGCTCCAGCAATCAGCATTCGACTAATGCACAGCACCACCCACAGCCAGCACCACCCACAGCCAGCACCACCCAGCTGGGATTGTGCAGGAGCTCTGCGGTGGTTGAAACACTCTGCAAACACAACCGCGGTAGCAGAAATGAAGCTTCAAGCAGCTGCTGAAGCTGCAGAGCCGCACACCTGATCCAGAGCAGTGTGTTCTCACCTTCACTCCTCAGTCAGCAACTCCAGGTGAAGGCAGACTGAGACCCACATAACAACAAAAGATTAACCGACTAGTCTGAAACTAAGAAACACTCAGATTAGATTTTAGGACTGTTTAACGGAGTGATGTCAAACCCTGTCTAAACAAAGGCATTTAATCCAGTAACCATGGTCTTCTATAATGAATCAAATACTGCCGAACTGTGCAGCACCCGCGTTATGAACGCTCTTCTTTACACTCCAGACAGACAGTGAAGAAAAAACTTTAAATAAATTGATGTCAAATATATGAAAACACGTCACTGCAAACGATGTCCATGCATTGTTAACCCCTGATTCAGCGCTGGGTCTTCATAGAGCTACAACATAACCTACATAAGCGGCCGATGGTGTTGCCGGTGTTTATACCTGTGCAGGTGTGTTAATTACCTTTCCCTCCTAAGACCTACTCTGTGCTGTGGTCAGTTTGTTTTAAAGGCTCAAACACATCTGTCCCACTAGTTTTGTCGCTTCTTTGTACAAAGTTGGAGGAAGTAGCTGAAATGCAGGTGTTTCCTGGGAGGTGTGCTTCAGGTTATATTGTAAAACTTAAAAAATAACTACTGATATTAGACCTAATAAAAATATCAGGCCAGGATTAACAGAGTTTTTCTATAATGATGTCAGGGCTGCAGGTCCATCTGATGCCAGACAGCTGCATAACATTCAGGACAAACATTTACAGCACTGGGTATTCTTTGCATTAAGGCTAACCGACTAATACGTCTGTCACCGACTAGTGACGATTAGTCGACTAGTCCCACATCCCTAGGGTCTGCATCCATAAACAAAGTCAGTGTTACCGTGTGACTGTGGACTCTTTGTGAGCTGCAGCGTCCACGTTTCACTCCTACACTGTAGGCGACCTGAGCTCCAATGACCTGCTTTCTCAGTGCTCAATACTGAGGATGGAGGAGGAGTCCAGCATTCACTGTAACCCCCACCAAACAAAGCTGAACATGAACGTGACATGACCCCTCAGGCCTGCCATGTTGGTTCCTTGTCATTGTGTCATGTGACTCTTTTTACCTTTATGTAAATTAGTTATTCACCTGAGGAGTGACTGCAGGAAGCAGCATCCAAGTGAACGGGTTAAATAAATGAGTGAAAATAGATTCCAGCGGGATGTTCCCTGGAAGAAAATCAGGCCTTTAAACCTGTCCTGATGGCTGCTGTTGATGGTCTAATTGGGACAAATCAGGTGTGCAAAGGTGTTAAATCTGCAGTGGAACTAAACATCATGTAAGTGTTGACCACAAAAGACTCTGATTGGCCCATTCAGGACTGTCACTGCTGCCTACGCGTGTCTGGCTCCTCCTTCTGCTGCCGTGTGTCAATCAGCTGGAAGCAAGTGGATCAACTCAGTGAGAGAAGAAACCTAAATTAAGCTTTGACCCCCACCACCACACCCCTGGGGTTCAAGGTTTGCTGGGATTTGTAGTTTTATGGCCCAGGCATGTTGGAATGTGAGGTTACAGGTCCAGGATTTGTTGGGTCTTACATGGTTCGAGCTTCGTTTTGGGCGTTTATGGTTTGATGTCCTGGATTTGTTGGTTTTTCTGTTTCCTGGTCCAGGATTTGCTGTAGTTTCGCAGTTCCTGCCTCAGAACGTGAGACTCGAGCTCGGCCGGCATTCTCGCTGCAGCTCCGCGTACCTAAGGCAGGAAGAGGCGAGCTTTACGAGCAGCTTTACGGGGGGGGGCTCCGAAAGAGAGGGCAGAGGGGCCGGAGAGGGAGAGAGGACACTTTGTGCTCTATCATGTTTATTGGTTTTTATCCCAAACTTTGACTCACACTAAGATCCAGAGTGAAAAAACTGTTTGCTCTTTATTTAAACCTGCAGAGATGCAGTATTCAGACCCCGTTACTGCAGTAAAAGTACTCACACCACCCTGTACTGATTCCTGTACTAATAATTTTATTTATCTGCAGAATTTGGAGCCCTGAATCCACAGTTTGCTTTGTAAAACAATAAAATAATTTCTAAAGGTTAATTATAAGTTAATAAGCATTAATAAACGTGCAGCCTGTGGCTCCTCCTGCACCTCCTCACCTGCAGCAGGTTTGATTCAGCACCAGCAGGATGCTGCAAGTTTTACCTGAAGCTGTGAGATAAAAGTAATGCAGCAAAAATGATGATGTGATTATAGATTATTGGTGATCATATAAATCTGTCTCAAATGTTATTTGAAGCCAAAAACTGAGTCATCTGAGAGCTCTGCTGAGCTGTGAGCCGTCTGCCAATGAATATAAAACACACTTTATGGCCGAGCCCATCGTCTCACACACACACACACACACACACAGTCATTAGCAGAGAGTGTATGATGCAGTTTATTCAGGCCCGCAGCAGAGGAATAAGAGAAGCAGCCTGCAGACATTAAAGCAGTCACTTCATCAGCAGCTCGCTGATGTGATTAGAAGCGAACAGATGAATGTAGCAGGCTGACTCGCTCCCTGCTTCCTCTCAGATCAATGGTAAACACGCTGAGTTACACACAGATGTGCAAAGAGCTGCTGAAACTGTACTCAAGTAAAAGTACTGCTACTTACATCCCTGTAGTACTACTCGTTTTCAGTTAGAGTAGAAGTATTTTCTGAACAGAGGCTGCAGATGGAGCCTTTACTGTGAGTGGCAGGTCCTCCTCTGCAGGTCCAGGTGAGACCACAGTTATTATTCTGAGAGTAAGTCTTCGTGTTTCGACTCCTCTGAGGCCGTCGGCCTGCCTGACGCTGTGCGGGGTCATCCTCACACCGGCGGAGCTCCGCTCAGAGGTTTCACTTTCATCTTTTAGATTTTCGGCTTCCTGTGAGAAGCAGTTTATTTGAGGCAGTTTCAAAACTGAGCCAAGCACAAGCCTAATTAAATATGTGTGTCAGAGCTGTTCCCTCTGTAATTAGCACCAGCTTACGTTGTTCTTTCAGACATTATGAGGAAATCACAGCTCTGTGAGATTAGCAGATGAAGCGTGGAGATGTGAGAGCCTTTTCAAAGCGCTCTCCTCATTGACATTAATTATCATCTCGGGGGAATGCTCTCTGTTTTCATTTATTTATGTTGACTGTATTTGCTGAGTCTAAAAATGCTGCATTAACCATAGGAACACCCAACATGGATTCAGGTCCTCCAACCTCCAGGCTGCGGGTTGTGGGTCTGAATCCCCGTCAAATTAATCAAACTGGTTTAATTCACTCTCTGTTTATATTGCAGCAGTTCATTACATTGCAGGGTGACCTCTAGCATATTAAATCCCATCAGATGATCCTGTCCAGGCAGACGGTGAAAGTGGGGATGAAGAACTCCCTTTTAACAGGAAGAGACCTCCCACAGAGCCAGACTCAGGGAGGGGCAGCCATCTGCTGGGGCCTGTTGGGGGGGAAGAGGACCACAAACCAGAAACACAAACTACAGAACCGAGCAGACAAAAGCAGCATTGTTATGATCATTTCCATCTGCGGTAATTAATGTCCATGCATGGGAAACTGGAGGCGGGGAGAGCAGCTGCAAGGCTCCCCCACAGAGCAGAGCAAGCATCAATTACAGCAGATATGACACTGATTCAGTCAGAAGCAGCAGGAAACGGAGGCGCTGGGGTGGATGTGGTCACAAAGCAGCATGCAATATGTCAGATCTGTATTTGTACAAGGAGACCACCTGAGCCGCGAGCCGATTGTCCTCAGATCTGCCGGGACTGCGGCTCAGCCTGTGTGAAGGTAGCACTGGACACCAGCTGACTGGCTCAGGGTCTGATCTGTAATCATGAAGCTTTTCACATCCTCCGGGGCCGGAAAAGTTCTCCTAAGGATTAGAAATGAGTCTGCTTTTAGAGGATGAGTCCCAAACAGATTTCCTGTTAAAGGAGTTTCCATTCAGGTTTCAAACTGGGCTCAAACCCTCCCCATAACCCTAAACAGGTCTCTAGTGACCTGGTGGAGGTTCCATTCCCACACAGGAGCTATCGCTGCGTTACGTTAACGATGAGGTTTTTCCGTAAGATGCTCACTGAAGCAGCAGGAAGACTCTGCAGCTGCCACCATCAGGCACCTGAAAGCCTTTGCTTCAATAAGGTGAAGCGACATGTTGGTGCTTTGAAAGCAAAGGTCATAAAGCTCAGTCCACACAGGTATGTGCTCAGCAGGTGTCACCTTGTTGTCAGGTCTGAGCTGAAAGAACCGCACGCTCGGTGGAACAGAGAGACACTCGTTCAACTTTATGAATGCAGTTTGTGTCGTTGTGAATGTGGCAACATGAAAATCTGGACAAATATGTTTGTATTTAACAGTCACATGATTAAGATCAGCCTGCACAGGCTGAGAGTTCAGTCCACTGTGTCAGAGCCACTGTTGGTTTTACTCTGATAAGCACTGCAGGCCTGTGTGTGTGTGTGTGTGTGTGTGTGTGTGTGTGTGTGTGTGTGTGTGTGTGTGTGTGTGTGTGTGTCTCTGATAGATAAAGTGTTATCTTGCTCGTGCTGTTTGGGCCCAAAGCACACAGCTCAACAATGGAGTCCAGAGCAGTTTATCAAACAGCGAGCGGGGATGTGTCCAGCCCCGTTCAAACCGTCCAATCAGAGCCCGGCGCCCTCGCTGCTCCTGCTGCAGAGTCACAGCAGTAAATGGCAGAGTGCTGGTCTGCGCTGTGTTCGCTGGGCTGTAAAGTCTGGAGTCTCGCTGTGACAGATGGGGGGGTCCACGGCTCGTTCATTGATAAAGTGACGGCTCCCTGGGGGCCCAGACTGCCGCCCCCCTCCCCTCTGCTCATTTGTTTCCTCTCTCACTCGGAGACCAGAGGAATGACTCTGTTCTGTGTGAACGTGGAGGGGGGGCTCTGGGAGTGTGTGTCCTGTCTCCTCCCAGAGATGACGGAGACAGATGTTGTCTGGACGACAACAGAACACACGTTCTCGTGTAGGTCGTCTTATCTGCCGCTTCCTCTCTGGATCAGACGGCGGCTCCTCTAATCAGCGGGTAAAACGTGAACGCACACCTGGCCTCGTGCACGCTCACGTGCTGCTGGTGTTTTTGTTGCTGCAGCAAATGTGTTCCAGCATTTGTTGTTGTTGTTCCTGGAGCAGCTTTTTGTGTGTGTTTGTTTTTAAAGTTTTGTTTTTTTAATGCTAATTTTGTGCTCTGCCTCCTTTTAAAATTGATCTTTACTTGTTGAGGACAGTTGATGTACAGCCTCACAAAGTGATGCCTCCTGTATTTCTGTTGGGCTGAGAGCGAGCGGATGTTGGAGTTAGTGATGCCCTCCTACAGTTTAGTTTGTTGGTTTTATTGTGATAAACGTAAAGATGCAGGATTACAGAGGTGATGGTTGTGTGAATGAGCAAAGGTGAAGCTTCCTAACATGTGGTTAGTGTTGTCAGAGGCTAATTAACCCAAACAATGATCTTCTCCAGACGAGCCAAAAGGAGCTGAAAACCAGGACCGGAGTGAAGGTCATCAGATTTATGCCATCGTCACCCCTCTAACCACCTCTGCTGCCCTTTGAAGTGGAAACACGTTTCAGCAAAGTAGCACCAATAAATGGACAGAACCCGACAGCTGGTGGAGCGATAAGAAGTGATCAGTCATTCAAACAAGTGGTTTCATTTGGTGTTTGGCCCAGGATCAGGATTTTCAGGGGTTAGTAGTGGTCCTTGTCCGTATCTCTAAAACTTATTAAGGTAGAATTGATCTTCAGATCGTTTCTTCAGTTTTCTTTATGTGGTTATTATTAGTTTCAGTTTGACTTTATCAGTGCATCAAATTTTAGTTCAGTTTAATTCAAAATTTGATCCATCAACGATCATTTTGAAACCACTTAAAACATGATCTAAAAATGCAATATAAATAGGGCTGCAACTATCGATTGTTTTAGTAATCAATTATTCTACCAATTATTCCATTGATTACCCAAGTAACTGGATAAGAAATACTTTTTTCACATTAACAGTTCATCTGCATATTTTAACTTCCGTACTGCAGTTTTTCCCTGTGTGAAACAAACAGGGTGGATGGAGCAGCTACAAAGTTCTCTTTTCTTCACTTACTGATCAGCTGGTTGATGAAGGACCTCCAGCTGTTTCCCAGTAAAGGTTTAATGGAGGTTACAGGGGGAAAAGCTTCATTTGGACACTAGAAAAACATTTCCTTCCGCTTCACCTGAGCTCACCGGCTCCGCCTCTTTGTGCAGACAGACTGCAGGTAAATCAGCTGATTGCTGCTGTTGTGTTATCAGTGTTTATGTTGAAAAACTGGGGGCTGTGTGAGCGTAATCTTGTAATGCTTTATATTTACAAGCATTCTCCTAAATCCGTTTCTACTGCAGGTCTATATTTAGTCACTAATCAGGGATTAAAGTATCAAAAATATTTTGACGGTCCTTCCGGTACCGGACGGTCACCAGTGCTAATAGCTGCGCTGGCTAGCAGTATGTCCGGGAGCTGAAGGAGAGAAAAAATAACAGCTGATTCTCAGCACAGCGAGCACAACACACGAACACGCAGAGAGCGGTGGAGGCAGAAAAACACGATGATCCACTCAGTGTTAAAGGGAATCCGTCACAGCCACGGAGAACTTAAACGAAGCATCGAAGCAACAAATTTGCTTTGAGTATTTTTTACAATGGAATTATTGAAGTGACTCGAGGAATTGTTGCAGCCCTAAATATAAATGTCACAAAGGCCTGATGGTGGAGACCAGTCCACATCATGCTGAAAAACAGCCAAGACAGAGACAAATATGCCAAAGAAAAACAATCCCAGCATAAACTGCAGCAACATGACAGAAGTTCGTGTTCGTTTGGGGTTTAAGGAGTTCTTCATTTGTTTATCTACTGGTTCTTTAACAGGGTTCAACTGTTTCTGAAGGTTCTCTTTGGTTTTTAAGGTTTCACATGCTGCTGGAGTAGATCTATGTGGAAATATTTAGTTACATGAGAAGAGTGTTTAACTCCATTCTTTTGTTCTGACTGATCAGTCTCATGATCTTATGTTCTTACAGATTTGCCTTGTATATTTCTTTGCATATACTTTTTGCAGATCGCTTGTTAAACCAGCCGCCGTCTGTTCGCTTGCTCACATGGAACCATCGACACACGGTGCACATATGCTCATTGTACTGGAATTTGAATTATGGACAGTATCTGTATATTTGTCCACCTGTGAGCTGCAAACAGCTGCAGGTCTGTGAGTCAGTCAGAACATGTCATATTCCATCAAGGCCGCGAATGAAACCAAACATTTGGATGTTTATAAAGAAGCTGCAGTCCTTTTTCTGCATTCCAGTAACAACCAGAGGAAGATCAGTTTCTGCCTAAAAACAGTTGCAGTCCTTCATTAACAAACCACATGGATAACCCTAGAACTACACTGCCGGACCTCGTGCAAGGATAACCCTCGCTGCACCTGATCCTGTTAACAGATGAAAGAACCGAAGAAGGAAGTTCCCTCAAGAACCTCCTTTGAGGTATCATAAACCCTACAAACAGCTGAAGGAACTTCAAATAAATCCTGCTTCAACTTTAAGGCCAAAGTCGAACAGAAGAACTTCTTCACGGATCGTTTTAACCTCCTTAAACTCAAATAGGTCCAGAATAGAGGTGGTAAACTGCTGCAGTCCAGCAGTCACAGGTTCAAAAAGGTAACTGCTCGATTGGAGCGATGTCTGCACTTATTGAGGATTATTTGTGTTTTAAACAGTACTAAACTAACAGGGCGATAAACTTAAATAAACGGGTGGGGATAACATCTGTCATTAAATGATCAGCACATCAGACATGTGGTGAAAAACTAGCAACACCTGGCAGGCTTACCTAGCACAGGCCCTGGGAGCTTGTTGACTCTCACAGCTGTAGGACACAAATTTCCCATAAAAAACAGCTGACGGTGTACTTAGTCAGTCTCCAGGTAGATCGCCCAGTCAAGAACACCTGAGTGCTGATAGGAGCTTTGGCTTACTTTGAAGATCCATAAGAACGAACAGATTCCTCTATGGACCTGCCTCAGAGGTCCTGTCACTAATGCTGATTCATAGCACTATGTATACATCTGTCTCTATGATATAACTTACACTGCCACCGTCCCAGAAATGTAACTACACATGGCTACATGCTGTCAGACCCCAACCAGACCTCTGCCATTTTTCCTCGCTTGTATGTATGTACGTGTATGTACCCTCAGTCTATCCTGAGGTTTTCTCTCCGTCCCGCCTTTTTGTAACAGTTTAATGTTTAGACCAGTATGAAGAGCAGTTTCACTCATGATGACAGAGCAAAGAAGGATGTCTTCCTCTATGGTGGGGGTACCACGCAGTGCTGCAAATGAAGCTTAACTCAATTACTCAGTCATGAGGAAATAAGACAGCTTTGGAACCGCCTATATGGATCATTTTTAAAGAAACTAACCAAAATGTACTGGAGTAACAGTGAAACTGTCCCTGAACCCGTGTGACCTTCTGACCCGACCTTTAAGTACCACAGAGCACCTTTACCCCGCGATCCCTGAGGAAACAGCCACCCAGCACAAACCCAGACCTGATGTTTTGTTTGTAGTGAACACATCGGCCATGGTTTCAGACAAAGCAAGCAGTTTGTTGTCATCAGGTCTGCATGTCTGACTCTGTGATGGGAGATGGGATTTCTTTGTTGCGTTCATCAATAAAACCATGGACAGATTATTCCCGTAGCTGCAGCTGTAATGTGTGCATTTCCATGTTGGATGACATGATGGTGTTAAAAACCCATAAAAGTAAAGATGTAAGAAACGGAGAGCCAGCATGCAGAGCTTTAGCTCTGATTGTGCAGTAACACAGAGTGTGAGGACATGTTACAGCTCATGCTGTTGGCTCTTTTTCCTAAAGGGTGTCAGCGTCGTGACGATGTTCTGTTTTGTTGCTGTGTTTTTGCTGTGACTGAGCTGTCGGCACCATTGTCCCTCCAAAAAAAACCGATCTGCTTATTGGTCTTCACTTCTCTTTGTCACGATGTCTCAGGTCCACCTGCTGGAAGTAAATCCACCTCTGCTGACTGTGATCAGGTCGTGTTTCTCCGCACGTCGTATAAAATATTACATCGAAAAACTACATCAGACTTTTAACAAATTAACTAACAAATAAAATGTTCTTGCTTAAAATCATTAAGCTGAGTGTTTCTAACATCCTTGGATGCGTCTTTGCTGAGGACAGATGTAGAAATAAAAAGTGTCGTGCGTTCCTCTCTTTGTCGTTCTCGCTCTCCAACGATGAGGCCCGCTGTCTCAGAGGTCAGCTCTATTGTCTGCAGCCCTCTGTGCTGTCAGGCCGAGCAGGCTGTGATTGATGGCACTTATTGCTGTGTGTGTGTGTGTGTGTGTGTGTGTGTGTGTGTGTGTGTGTGTGTGTGTGTGTGTGTGTGTGTGTGTGTGTGTGTGTAACAATAAGCTCTAGTACTCATTCTCTCCCCCTCTTTGTCCTCTTATCGTTTTCACAGAGAGCATTTCTGCAGTGTTGAGGCTGACTTGTGAGCAGCTATAAATAGAGAAATAGAGGCTGTTTGTGTGTGTGTGTGTGTGTGTGTGTGTGTGTGTGTGTGTGTGTGTGTGTGTGTGTGTGTGTGTTAGTGTTAGAGTTTGGGGAGGGGAAGCCCTTTCTGGGTTTCCAGCTGGATGGAGGCCAGGACTCGGAGCTGGAGCTTGAGGAGAAATGAGGAGCGTCGGCTCACAAAGTTAAGCTGGTGCTGAATGTAGATCTGTGTCAGTGTTTCATCACAGTATTAATATCTTTAAATACTTTTACCCTTCCAGCTGTGTTTTCTCTGTCCACAGCTCCCCTCCACCCTCCTGCTGCGTCTCTGCTTTATCAGAGTCTCTGACTCAGTGCTCCGCATGATCTGGTGGGTTGATCATCACTATTGATACAGAGATACGGGATGACCCGTGTGCTCATCTTTGTCCCGGTGCCAGCAGTTATCAGATGTGTTGGGGGGGGGGGGGGGTCAGAGGGTGTTCTTACTGTGCAGCTTAGACATGGAACAAATTACAGAACCCTCTGAGCTCACATGTTTGTAAATCATCATGAGGAACGTGCTGAAGGAGACGTGGATGTTTCTCTCGAGGGAACACTGATGCTTTTTGTTGTGGCTGTTTGTGTATTGTATGTTGTGTGTGTGAATTTTTGATATGTTTTGGGCTGTTTTGCTGCTCTCGGCTGTAAAAGAGACCTGATGTCAGTGATGTGAAAGTGAAGGCAATTAAATTTGCTCCACAGCAGTCTGTGAACATTGTTCCTGTGGTATTCCCGGCACTTGGACTGCTCACATGTAGTTTCAGAGGTCGTGCACCTCCTCATTTTTGTGAGCTGGTGCGAGCAGGTCGGTCTCTATGATGCAATGATGCATCAGTGCAGGGCAGCGAGGTTCCACATAGCTCAGAGGGAGATGCTGCAACATCAGGAAAAGATGAGACCGTCTGCTGAAATCTTCTGTAACCAGTTCCCGTTTTGGCTTCCGCTCCTGTAGCAGCACTGAGGCAGTTTTCTCCTGAGCAGTGAAACCTGCCCATCTTCTAGAAGTAGTCTCTAATGAAGCCAGCATGCTTCAAGCATCAGTGTGAGCAGTTACAGGACTGTGCTGGCATTGCATCAGCAAAGACCAGCCAACATGCTGACCATGAGCTTGGCATATGGGAGGCTATGAAAGAGGCATATTACAGCTGTGTGCTGGATGTTCAGGTACACTGTGCAGCACTACTACAGTGATACCTGTGAGATCAGCAAACTCAACGATTGCTTGCTGAAGGTGTTACGACCTCTCAAGCCCTTAAACATCCAAATAAAATGGAGACACCAGAGTTTTTATTAATATTAGTCAATTAAAATTTAGGGCCAAGTACTGAAAAAATCCAGGCGTGACTCCACACTCGGTCAGGTGTGGAGCATCTAAGTTTGCCAGAGATAACGAGGCATCAAATCCAGAGACAGAGCTGCTGATTCAGCCTCAGCTCAGCACGATTCTGAACTCGGCGCAGAAAACTTTATTCATGCTGACAGTTTATTGATACATTTAACAAAGAAACACAAACAGTACAAGTCAGAGCTGGAACACATGAACAACTGTGTGTGTGTGTGTGTGTGTGTGTGTGTGTGTGTGTGTGTGTGTGTGTGTGTGTGTGTGTGCGCGTGTGTGTGTGTGGAGTTCCCATGACTTTGCATCTCATATTCTGCCCTATGATCTCAGTAATATATGCACACACATAATTGGTCTGCCAGATGCTGGTGTGTGTGTGTGTGTGTGCATATATGTGCGTGTTTGCATGTGAGTGCATGACCTCTGACCCCTTATGTCTGGTGCTCACAAAGGCTCTTAATAATTGGTATTTGGTCATTTTGCATTAGAAAGTGGAGCGCACACATTTTGAGCCATTTGCATTTGGCTCACGTTCGTATGCGTGTCATCAAGAAACACTGGAGGTCAGAGGTCACACACTTTCACACATACGCAGCATAGAAATGTTAATGTGTGAGATGCGATTGTGCGTCTGAGCCGCTGCAGCTGGAAGGCTGAAAGTTCGACTCCGTTCTGTCTTTTCTCACACTCGCTGCTTTTCATAACAATGCTGCAGCTGTCGCTGATTAGAGTTTATGATATGAACATTTGTGGTGTTCACGGTAACATCTGTGCCGCCGTCGTAAAGGTCGTGTGAACACGCCGAGGATGATTCTGGTTTATTACAGCTCTGGCGTTAATGCGGCGGCTCTGCCCATCGTTTCTGCTCTGTGACGATAACCCCGCTGTCACTGAGCTAATATCTGACTTCCACAGAAGAATAATGTGTGAGCAGATTCTGAGAGTGCGTCTGCAGGACTGCACAGCATGTTACTGATGTTAACTGCTTTCACTGGTGTCTGTTTTAGTAGTTAGAATTAAATTTTTATGATTTGTGCGTCAGTGTTTATCATCCTCGGTCGCCCCGGCTTATTCCCCAGCAGAAACACGTGCTCTGTTAATGCTGCCTGTCCAGACCAGGACACCCACCACAAAGATTCTTAATGTCAACAGTTTCACTTTCTAGTCAAATAAAATACTAATAATCAATCCCAGAGTGCTCGTCCACTTACTGCACGACTGGAAGCTGCCTCCTGTTTCCACTTCTCATGTTACAAAAGTAATGCATCGTTTGTAGTAGCCGATGTTATCGCCAGTATTTATACCAGTGCTAGCTGGCAGTGAGTTTCTTTGAGTGATCCATTCTCTCCCAGTCGATTCAAACAAATGCAGAAGTATCCAGAAATATCTGTGAACACAGTACTGAGCAGTACTGATCGGTCACTGAGGATGTTCATGTCGGGGTCACTGTTCACGTTAATGCATAAATTAAATTAAAGACTAAAGCCAAACAAGCACTTAGGACAGATATATAATCTAATTTAACAGAAGGCTCTGTGATATCAAAGTCTTTTTATCATTTTTAAAATCTTTTTAATCAAAAACTTGTTAAAGAAAATTTCCACAACATGTGAAACTGTGCCACGGGTGTCACAGTGGGTTTAGGCCACACCACACCACTTTAACTTTTAACAAATTTGAATAAATACCAAAGTTTAAAGGAAAGAGCAGAAAGATCACTTTAAATTCAGAAAACTCCACCAAACGAGGGTGTTTGGATCCTGTCTCAGGAAGTCCAGCTCATCATCTGTGTACTTCACTGAGCTTTTTTAAATAAATGCTCTGATTTTTGTTTCTGGTTTTTGGGTTTTAGGTTATTCCATTTTCAACTATGAAACAGCAGTTTTTATCATTCATATCTGAAACAGTGATTTTTGGATTGTGAGCTTGTTTCATTTTTTTTAGCACATTAGAGTCAGATGGAAACCTGGTTATCTGGAACCAGTAGAAGTCCATTTTTACTCCAGAGGTTTTCATGATGAAGCCGAGTTAAAACTCAAACTGCTTCATTTGTTGGGAATCAGGGTGCTGTGATATTCCAGCACTGAGGATAACCCTGATATTTAAAAAGAAAATATTGACGTTGTGTTTTTAATGCACATGTGGTGATTAATTCTAGAGTTGTTGTTTTGCTTGCAGTAAGAAGCCTCTCCGCCTCCCTGCTCACAGCGTCTCGTGTTAAAAGGTGAAAGGGGCCCACTGAGGCGTTTAAGCTCTGAGGCCAGATTTATGCACGACATCACCGACAGTGTGCCCCCTTAACTAGAAAATAAAGGTTAAAAGTCCTGGGAACAGTTTGACTAACAGTGGAAAGAATGAACAGTGATGCATGTGTTCAGATCAAAGTTCAAACATCACCTTTATTTAATTTATTAGATGTTCTTCAGCTTTGGTGATAATTAATACACGAAGTGTAAAGAGAAACTGATGGCTGATACGACGGGAAAACTTCAAAGTGGTTCCTTTAAGTGTGTGTGTGTATAAATGTGTGTGTGTTGAGTTGCAGGCTATAATGATCTCAGTGACAATAGAGCTGGATTGCAGCTGTGTGTGAGATCAGACCTGTTGTGTGTCTCACAGGCCACCGTAGGGCCAGCTGGTTCATTTTTGTTATGTGCTTTTCACAGACAGGAGTCACACTCTGCTTTAAAGAAGGCGAACTAAAACAATGCAACAAGAAAACAACTCAGTACTACAATATAATACACACCATACAATCCCAAAAACATTCAAACTAAATATACTGTAGATAAAAACTGCAGTAAAGGGTCAAATATGTTTTAATTTAAAGATCACACTCTTTTAAAATATGATTATCAAAGATTTTTTCTTTATCTGTTTTTTCTCCTCCTCCACCTGCTCTCCTCTTCCTCATCTCCATCTCATCCTCTCTCTCTTCAACTCAAGCCTGATCTGAAAGTCAGGGCTCTAACACACGTGCATAAACATTTATTTTCTGATATTGTCACAATTATATTTATGACTATTTTGATTACATTCTCACAGCGTCCATCCATCCATCCATTCACTTCCGCTTATCCTGTTCAGGGTCGCGGGGGGGCTGGAGCCTATCCCAGCTGTCATAGGGCCAACACAGAAAGACGAACAATCTTACACACTCTCATTCACACCTATGGGCAATTTAAAGTAGCCAATTAACCTAACCCCAGTAAGTGCATGTCTTTGGAATGTGGGAGGAAACTGGAGTACCCGGAGGAAACCCACGCAAGCACGGGGAGAACATGCAAACTCCACACAGAGAGAGGGAGATGTGTGTGGATTCTCACAGCGTATCAAAGTTTATTTGCTCAGTGTCCGTGTTAACATTAGATCCACTTTATAAGAAAGTTTCAGGAATGCCGGCTAACAGCTGCAAAAACTAAAGTGGAAACTGAGGGAGAAGTTGTGGAAATCCTCAGCAGCTCACTCAGCATCACTGACCTGTATCAGAGTCCTCTGACAGAGTAAACAGTGTGGACGCTCCACACCCAGCATTATGCACTCAGTAGATGAACACGGTCACAGTGTTTCGGTGACTCTGCAGTAACAGTGTAAAATATCGCAAAATATTTGTCACGTAATTTATTGTTTTGATATATAATATATTGTGTACAAAACCATTTTTATACAGACACAGTGGTTGAAACACGCTGACTGGCTATGGGGTACAGAGGGTTAAAGAAGTTTTTATTATAGTATAAAAGTTTTATACTAAACAACTGACTCTAAAATGATTGGTACTGTCCTTTATTATTCTCTTACCTGGGGAAAGAGGTGGCCTGGTGAGTTGCTGTCTTGTTAACTGGTTGATAAGTTAAAGTGGACGTGGGCATTAGTGAGAGAATCGGATAATCACGGAGCTGAAGCCTCACGAGGGACCAGGGATGCTAATGTGTTAGCAAAGGTCCTCACAGAGACAGAATGGCAGACCTGTGTGTGTGTGTGTGTGTGTGTGTGTGTGTGTGTGTGTGTGTGTGTGTGTGTGTGTGTGTGTGTGTGTGTGTGTTTTGACATTTACTCAAACAACTTCTTCAATTAAAAAGTTGATCAGTAAGTTACATAAAGTTCACACACACACACACACACACACACACACACACACACACACACACACACACACACACAGGCATCAGTTCACAGGTCTCCAAGGTAACCGAGGTCGACCTCCAGAATACTGATGAGGGTTCTGTCAGAGTACTCTACTGCAAACATTACTGCTGAAGTCCTCTGTGTACTTTGTGCTATTGCAGTACTCACAGAGACATCAGCAGCTGCTTCGTATCCCAGAATGCAGCGTGGCTGATTATCAGGTGAGTAAAAGTGCTTCACATGCTCCATTAGAGAAGCTGTGATCTGCGGTCAGTAACTCTTCCGTTCGTTCCTCTCTCCGGCTCATTTCTTCATGATAACGATGATGACTTTAAGAGTTTTGAATGGATGCTCGACACAAACGCATGAAGGCCGCTCTGCTGCTCCTCATCAAAAACATGTACTGCAAGAAATCTGTGATGAAAACATGGAGGAAAATCACAACTACAACAACTGAACAATGTTCCTCTTTTAAAGCTACTTTTGATGTTAAAGGGCTTGGAGCGTAAAACCCAGCAGGTTCACAGACTTCCTGTTTCATCAGAGAGAGTCAGTAATGTTTTTGATAGAAGGGTTCGACACACTGGGCAGCACGGTGGTGCAGTGGTTAGCACTGCTGCCTCACAGTTAGAATAACATCTGGATTCCCCCTTGGCCCAGGCCTCTCCCTCTCTCTGTGTGGAGTTTGCATGTTCTCCCCGTGCTTGCGTGGGTTTCCTCCGGGTACTCCGGTTTCCTCCCACATTCCAAAGACATGCACTTACTGGGGTTAGGTTAATTGGCTAATCTAAATTGCCCATAGGTGTGAATGTGAGTGTGAAAGGTTGTTTGTCTCTCTGTGTTGGCCCTGCAACAGGCTGGTGACCTGTTCAGGGTGTACCCCGCCTCTCGCCCTATGACAGCTGGGATAGGCTCCAGCCCCCCCGCGACCCTGAACAGGATGAGCGGAAGCGAATGGATGGATGGATGGATGGATGGGTTCGACACACTGACTCAGCCTTCAGATGTTTTAAAGGTTTCTGGTGTAGTCCTTTCAGGGGTGTCAGAGCACCACAAACTGCTTCATGGCAGTTTGATTTGGGGCGTAAAGCGAGTGGCAGCAGAGCGTCTGCAGCAGCAGCATCCTGAGGGGCAGCGTTTGAAGAGCCCTCTGATTCTGACTGCAGAACACGACAAGAAGAGCTCCATTAAATTGGATTAAAGGATGCATTGTTAGGGGCGTGGCCTCTGTGAATGACAGGTGGGAGGTGACGCTGGTGGCTGTAGCTGCTAGCTGTCTGCTAGGCCTCTGGACTGGGTTTGTGCTGTTGGAGCATTTATGATGCAATTATCTGACCAATGATGGGGCTGCTGTGCTTCATTGGACTAACAGACCATCCAAGAAGGCGGAGCTCCAGTTTGCTGAGTGAGGCTCTGGATGTACTTTGGATGCTACTGATAAGCAGATATCTGTGTGTGTGTGTGTGTGTGTGTGTGTGTGTGTGTGCGCGCGCGTGATGCTCCTGTACTGTCTGTGCTCCACCTTCTCAGCTGATATCATCACTTCCTCCAATAACAACAATGGATAAATCGCTGTTGAAGCCCAGAAACAAATGGATGAGGTCACGGTGCCTCTGTCCATCTTTTATATACAGTGTGTTTAACACAAACAGCTCAGTACATTAAACAGTCAGGAACAGGGTCTGAGATCATGCAGTATTAGTAGTATTAGCAGTATTAGTAGTATTAGTAGTGACTGCACTGAATATGCAGTCTGACTGCAGCTGTACATTCACAGCTGTGCAGGACAGGATGTGTGTGTGTGTGTGTGTTCTTTCAGGGGGTGGGTGAGTGTTTCATGTTTGGGGGGGTGGGTGTCAGTGAATACTCCCACATTTGTGGTTGCCTAGCGACGGTTAATGCACAGATTGGCTGTAACATCTGTCGCGCTGAGCGCTGCCAAAGCTCAGTGTTCGCTCCGCCTCACTGTTCACTGCCTCCAGCTTTGGGCTCAGGAAGTTTGAGCTGTTCTCCTCCCGTTTGCCCACCGTGCCCTCGCCTTTTTAAACCCACTCGTTCGCCCTCTGCACTGACCCTGCAGCTCCTGCACTGTTCACTGTTCAGTTTCAGTCTGGTCACTCGTTCTGATACCCATCATTAATAAATAATATGATGGTTTAGTTAATATTTGCTCATTTATTTATTTTACTATGGAAAGAGTTTAATTAGTGCACCTTTGTCTTTGGGAATCATTCATTTATGTCAGAGCGCTTCAGGCTCCTCGCTAACGTTGCTTTGGAAAATCTAACAAAGACACAGAAGAATTGAAATTTACTGATATGTTGTTATAAGAAGTCCTAGATGATAAAACACAGAGTGAAAAGGCCTTTCTTCATTTTTATTTTCACAGTTCTTGAAATGAGCTGATTTCTGTTAATCTAATAATGAAGATCTAATAATCAAGATCTAATAATCATGATCTAATTATCAAGATCTAATAATCAAGATCTAATAATCAAGATCTAATAATCATGATCTAATAATCAAGATCTAATAATCAAGATCTAATAATCATGATCTAATAATCAAGATCTAATAATCAAGATCTAATAATCAAGATCTAATAATCATGATCTAATAATCAAGATCTAAACTGGAATTTTTATTGCATTTACATGATATGGATACTTTGCAGCACAAAACAGAATAATTATCACTTAACATGTTTAACATCAGCTTTACTTTGACAAGCACTACCTCTGTGTGTGTGTGTGTGTGTCTGTGTGTGCGTGTGTGTGTGTGTGCGTGCGTGCACGCGCGCATGTGTGTGTGTGCGCGTGTGCACACACTTTTTTGGTGATGACCTCATTCTTGTGTGACCACAAAGGTCAAAGGTTACATCTGGTGCCCACAAGTTCCTGCCTTCAAAGGTCTTTGATCACATCTGTGAGTGTGTGTGTGTGAGAGCATACTCACCTGTATATGTTTGTGAGGACTCTGTGACCTGAGGACAGACATCCAGAATCTCCTTCATTATTTTAGTCGCTGCTGGAAGGAGCCATCGATACTGTATACATAACCACCCAGACACTAGTCAATCTGAGTGCTGAGTGATTTATCATCACCAGTGCACAATGATGATCAGCAATGAAGAAAATATGACTGACTCACCAGAGCAACACACAGCATCCAGCACACAGTGAAGCAGAGGTAAATGTAAAGGCTTTAACAGGAGAACAAGAAAATAACAGACCTTGACAACAGGTGATGTTACCAACCGCTGGGCAGCTTTTAAAAAAAGTACAAGAACAAAGACTTGGATGAGACTTAGTCTGAATCAGACCAATAACAGCTCTGCTGCTACAGGGACAGGAGAGGAGAGCGCTCATACCACATGCTATCAGCTGCTATATCTGTCTGGCAGACAGGCATCTATCACATATTATTATATTAACATAATAATATTAGTAATAATATTATTTCAGCTGCTGTGACAAAGGAATTTCCCAAACATGTGATAAAGTATTTCTCTCCCGTTTGCATTTACCTGAACAGAAATCAGCTCTTTAACGGACCGTTCAGCAGTTTGCAGCCCATCAAAGAATGAGGTTAGAATCAGATTCAGGGTCCTCGTAAATGTAGAAGATCAAGCAGCTGTACAGCTACCTGAAAAGCCCTCCTCCTCCTCCTCCTCCTCCTCCTCCTCCTCCTCCTGGTCTTTCTTTGTATGTCTGCAGCTCCTGGAGGAATGTGGTTTATTCTCTGGGGAAAGAGGGGGATGAAGGTTTTAGGGAAGACGAGCAGAGGAAAGGCAGAGGAAGGAAGGAAGGATGATTTGAGTGCTCAGCAGGACGGCTTCAGTTTGTGGCTTCATGCTGTGAGCGCAGAAAGTGTGTGTTTGATTTCTCTTACAATCACGGCTAATAAAATCAGTGCTCATCGTGTGTTCTCAGCTTTCTCTGCAGAGGCTCTGATTGAGCTTCAGTTTAATCAGACTGACATCTCTGACTGTATTAATAGGTAATAATCATGATGTCTGAATCAGTCGCTGTAGACATCCAGGGTTATTTTTCCCATCTGCAGACAGTCTGTGGCAGTTTGATCAGTTATTTATTTCCATAAAATAAAGAGCAGGTTGGTGCTGTTCTAGTAACCGTCCTGTCCTCATGCTAGCCAAACTACAGCAGCTGCTAAATGTGCAACAAATGTGCCACAGCCTGGTAGGAGGAGATCCTCCGCTCTGTGGTTAAAATCATCCAGCATGTCCAGAAATCATCTTTAGCATGTAAAAACGCCCTCTTCTTATAACTGGCCTTCTCTGTGTCGTAGTGCTGTGTGGGTACCTCCAGCTCGTCATCAGTGGTGATTTGGTTATTGAAGTGTGTTTAAGCAGTGTGGAGAGTCAGTGTCACGGTGGGGCTCGTCTTCTTTCCCGTGTGAAGAGGCTGAAGAGTCTCGTCACTGAGCTCATTGAACTGAGTCACTCTGAACTTCTGCTGCTGGCAGACTTTTGTCTCAGCAGCGTCTTTGAAAGCATCCTTTGAGAGCTGAGCTCACCTGTTGCATGCAGGCAGACAGTCAAGCTCATTTTTCTGCCTCTTTTCTTCTGCCTCTGTGCTTTAATAAGATGAGTATGATTAAAAAGTGCTAATGGTGTTTTTGATGGTGTGGGAGCAGTCGGGTCAGGGTCTGAGGAGCGCTGGATTATCGAGCCCCAGGCGTCAGCGCCCACGGCAGCTTTTAGCTCAGGGTCTTTCAGGACTTTGATGAGCGTCTGCTCCTGAATGCCTTCTTTGTTTCTGTCAGTGTGCTGAGAGGCTTGAAGCTCCACAGCGCCCCCTGGAGCACATTTTCTATCTTCTGAACTTCACAGATTGAAAACTGTCTTCTCTGTGTGTGTGTGTGTGTGTGTGTGTGTGTGTGTGTGTGTGTGTGTGTGTGTGTGTGTGCTGCAGGGCTGAGCCATGGGAAGGCCAACATGAGGGAGTGTGTGTACTACAACGTCAACTACGAGATCGAGAAGACCAACCAGAGCGGAGTGGAGCTCTGCGAGGACGAGAAGGACAAGCGCTCGCACTGCTACGCCTCCTGGAGGAACAACTCCGGCTCCATCGAGCTGGTGAAAAAAGGATGCTGGCTGGACGACTTCAACTGCTATGACCGGTACAAACACACACTTACACACATATTTAACACATGAGGCACACTGAACCAAACCAACCTGGATCAGTCATCTCAGTTGTTCATCCTGCTAAGTTACAGTTAAATGGTGCTTTGGTCCACATCATAAAATACACTGAGCTTCTATTAGCTGATGCACACTTTGGGGTTAAGTATCAGCATGAAACACCTCAGCAGCTCTGACAGAAGAGGCTGGCAGCTGATCTGCAGATACCTGACCCACCTGTATCCAGGACAGATCTTTGTACAGACGCCATCACGATGCTCTGCAAAGCTCCATAAAACTAGAAAACCTTCTGCATGCAGTCAGATTTTTGTGCCCTGTGTTTTCCACATAAAAGCTTGTTATATTTTAAAAGCTTCTCTGCTGAGCAAGTGTGGAATTACTGGGACTGATGTCCCACCTTGGTGTCTGTCAGTGTCGTCTGCAGGTTAGAGGCTTCAACAGCATCATGACACTGAAGATGTGCAGGAAGATGAAGTGGACAGTTTCCACTGTTTTTAAGTGCCTGTTTCACTTCATTACAAAGACGTTCTTGGTCTCTTCTGACTGCTGTGCTGTCTGCAGCAGCAGCTGAGCTAAAGCACAGCGCAGACATTAAAAGGAGCGTCTCACATTATCAGTGGTTCCACATATTTTAGCACTTCCTGTACTCTGCTGTAGTCTACGTCACGTCCTGATGTGTCATTTTTCAGTCACATTTCATGAGAAATGATTTAAAATTTCAGGATTGCAGGTCTGAAAACTGAAGCCAGCACAGAAGCTCCACAGCTGCAGTTCCTCTGCAGTCCAGCAGAGGCACCAGCGGGGAGCCAGCCTCAGAGACTCCCATGTTAAAACTTTACAGCAGAAATAAACGTGTTCACAGGCTGATACAGAAACTGTTACGGTCTCTGTAGATAATCTCCCCTTCATAGCAGCTGTACGGGGGGAGGATGCTTCTATGACTCACCTGTTTAAATTAGAATAAGGCTTCCAAACTTTAAGCTGTCCAGGAAGTCTGAGCTCCAGTGACATTCAGGGATTTTATGTGGCTGTTACTGAGCGCTGATTAGCAGGTATCTGTGTGTGATACGGGTCGAGGAGGCACCGTGATTACATGTTAGCTAGCATTAGCACTGAAAACACACTCAGTCCCATCTCCAAAAACCAACACGGTCCCAAAATGCTGATGTTAAGGCTTCAAAACGCAGCCAGTGGACGACGTCATGGTGACTACAGCCTTCTTATTTATGGACTGTTATGTCTGCTGCAACTGACTCCAGATCAGCACAGCTGGTGGATGTGAACCCACAGAGAGAAGACAGCACACGGCCAAATGAGAGGAACGTAACCTGATGGAGCCTCATTTCCCATCCTTCTCAGTGTCTCCACCTTCATCGTGGGCTGCTTTTTGATTGACAGGTGTAGTGATGCCTGATGCTGTTTTGGCAGTGATGCTGTAGCTTGTTGAGGCCACAGTGTAATGAAGACAACAGCTCTCAGATTTCAGATTTTAGCTTTATCGATGGGCAGCACTAGTTTTAATGAAACTTGATCAGAGCAGGTGTTTTCTGACTGTAAACCTGCAGAGGCACCTGTACAGGTGATATTATCGTGGTGTCTCAGCACCTTCTAAACATACTTAAAGGTGTCCTTTCCTGTTTCCTTTAATTACTCAGCCGTTTAAAAGGATTTTCCATGCAGGAACAACAGATTATGATATCATTAGAAGGTACGTTTGTTCTCTACTAAGAATCGTCTCTTGCTCATTTTGCTCTTAAACACTCTGACACGCTCACCTGCTGAACAGGTTGCAGGTATTCAGACGGTATAATCAGTTGCATTTCCTGGATCAGCAGCTTTAAAGGCGACCAGGAGCCGTGAGGAGCGCAGCCCCTTCACTTCTCCTCAGTCATCGGTGTAAAAGGATGAAGAGAGGAGAGAAAAGCAGCAAAACGTTTTCTCACTTTCTCCCCCGACACAAACGATACGCTGCAAACTTCACATTTTTCCTCGAGGCGTCAAAGAAAAAAAAAAAACTGTTATTTGGGTCAAGTACAACTGCAGCCAGACTGCTGCCATGATATCCAGCATTCCCCGGATACCGTTTGATTGACAGGTCTGCTGTTAGCCTCCCTTAGCTGTTTCAACTATGATGATGAGAGAGAGCGGAGCGGAGCGTCGCTCAACGTATGAGATCTCTGGAGCTGAAAGATAAACACAGAGAAAACAATTTTATCATCACGTGGAGAGCATCAAATATGACGAGTGTGCTCACGAGGGACTGATACCAGACTGGAGGTGTGCTAAAACTGACAGTGGGTGGAGTGGAAGCTTCAGGATTCAGAGATGTGTCCTGGTTTAATGTTGCCATTACATGAGATGTGAGAACAAAATGAAACTGATTAACTTCAATCGTCACAAACAAACTGATTTAAACTATTGTAAACTGAGAAAAATCCAGCTGATCTACTTTGTCTGTTAGATATTTCATATGTGACACACTGTTTAAGATAACCTGCAAGCCACTTAGCAACCCACCCCCACCACAGCTTTCATGCTATATCTGATTTAATCTGAGTCCTGTATATTGTTATTGTTCTCTGCTCGGTCCTTGGTATTATATAATATAGTTGAACTATTATAATCAGTCTTCCTTCCATACGTGTTACTGGAAACATAGAAGTAATGAATCAGTGAGTCAAACATCATCACATAGGAGTGAAAATCTACTGAAAGTTTAAAGTTGATCTCGACGAGTTGTTTGACTCATAAAAATCATAAAAATACAAATACTAGTTATTTAGTGCTTATTGTGGAGCTTTGATTGGAAAACTGTGACAGTGTGAAATCCATCAGAGACCAATAAAAAGCTGCTCCTCGATCACGGTGAACAGACAGAAAATTTTTGCCGCTTTGACCTCTTAGAAAGATCTTGATCCAGATTTAATCTATTTGACTAATATGGGTCTGTGAGATATGATCGGGCCGGATTATTCAGGACTTTTTATGTGAAGAAAATGAAATTTAAATTCAATTCCAGATTTAACTGAGAGTCAGTAAAGAGACACTAATATGGAATAAACTGAAGTATCAGCTGAAGGCTTCTCAGAGAGCTTTTAGAGCATCCTGATAATGAATTACCATCGTCCAGCCTAGAAGTAATAAATGGAGGTCTTTCAGCATCACTCTGAGATGTTCTGTTCTAAATACCTGACTGACATCAGTGGCTCTTGGTCCTGGTTTAGTGGGCATTAACTCCGGCTCTGTGCTCGTGGGTGGACGATAAAAAGGTGCGGTGCTGTTTTTTAAAGGCGGGAGTGAGGCGTCATCGACAGCAGCTGCTGGAGCAGTTGATGTGCTGTGAGCACATACAGTTGTCACAGCAGCAGAAGCAGTTTAGATCACTGACTGATGGGGTTGGAGCCCCCCCTACAGGCTAACAGTGGATCATCATCTTTAATAAAGTGTGAGATGAGAGATTTTCACACATCCACACTGTGGTTATCAGTTATTTTTGTTGTTTATTGTTGCATGCTGTGGAGTGTTTGTGTGTGTGTGAGTCACAGCAGCACCCTTCGATGTCAGAATGATTGTTTCCAACCTGGCTGCTCCTCTCAGTCTCAGAGAGATGAGACAACAATGTTGGTTTGTTTGAGGAGACTTTGCTTTACAGTCACCAGTGAGTGCTCCTTTTGCTGCGTCCCAGGAGGCGAGGAGGATGGGGAGGAGGAAGGAAGGAGATGATCTGAACAGCTGATGATACACAGACATGTGACACGAGTTTGTAGATTTGTGCTGTTTGGTGGCTGAGTGGGGACTGTGGGCTCAGACAGAAGACAAACTGGAGGGTGGAGGACTGAACGCTGACTGAAGGTCCAGAAAGAGCTTCAGTCTGAAGCGTCCTCCACCTGTTGGGTTTGTGAATGAGTTTCTATGTGAATCCTCTGGTCTGATATGATGAAGCAGCTGACAGAATCTCATTGGTAAGCCTCCTCTCTCCATCTCTGCAGCTTCTTCCTCCTCTGACTCAAACACCGTGTTTAATCTTCGAGTGGACGAACACTCGGATATTTCTATGAGCTGAAGCTGTGAATCACAACTGAAGCTGTGACTTCCTGCTGCAGAAGCCTCGAGGCAGATACTTAAACCCCAAAGTGAGGATGAAAACAGCTCAGCTGGAAAAAGGATTCCTGTGTGAAACATGACAGGGCCGTAAATGCCCGCCCCGGTCAGGGTAGATACTAAACCAAGTGTTGGAGGGTGGATGTGTGTGCTTCCTGCTCCTGTTCGCACAAATTCTGGCTCTCAGTCACATAAATGAATCTTTCTTTGCTCGAGTCATATCTGATCATATTTAACTGCATGAACAGTGCACATGTTTACATGGGTGTTTATATGAAAGCAGCTGATGTCATTTCCTGTCTGCGTCTCTCAGGCAGGAGTGCGTGGCCACCGAGGAGAGCCCGCAGGTCTTCTTCTGCTGCTGTGAAGGAAACTTCTGCAACCAGCAGTTCACCCACCTGCCGGATGTCACCGTGCCACGTGAGTGGGCTTTGTGCATGTGTCACATCTATATTCTACTGTTTGTGCTTCATCTCATCAATTAGTCCTTTAAATGTTTTATTCAGCAGAACAAACTGTGTCTTCATACGTGTTGGTCAGTGTCTGTGTTTAACATGTATGTATTCAGGATATCTCATGATCTGCTGTGTCCATGTTTCAGCTGTTCTTCATACTACCAGCTCATATTTACCTGCCTGAGGTTAATTCTCGGTTCGATGCTCAAGTTCTACCTGATCAACCGTTAGCATAGACTGTACATAAAGATGGATGTCGCTCTCTGGTCAACATTCTCTCTAATGTCCAGCAGGGGGCTGATTGTGTCTCTGAGCTCAGTGAACTCTTTCCTGATAAGTTTACGATCTCAGTCACTGGTTTCAGGTCTGACTCAATAAATCATGAAGTTTATTTTGGAAGTTATGGTCTCGTTAGGGTTACAAAGGAGCGGGAAGCAGGGGAGGATTTAGGGCGGGGCTACCTGTGATTGACAAGTCTCTACTGTTTCAGTATTATGACAGGCAGTGAAAAAAGTCAGTTTGAGGCTTCATTACTCACTAATGGGTGGTGTCATGGCAGCGAGCGCCAGCCTGCTAACAGCTGTTTGCTCAAACTGACACCAGGCTGTCGGGACTTACCAGTGTTACCATGGTAACACAGAGCCGATAACGTGTTTTCTTACTTTTTAAAATTAACTTTTTTTTTGTATTTTCTGTGTTTCAGTGATCAAGGCCCCGCCCTCCAGTGTGGGCGTGTTAAATGTGATGATTTACTGCCTGCTGCCCGTCACCATGCTGTCGGTCACCCTGCTCACCGCCATCTGGATGTATCGACACCGCAAACCTCCGTACGGACACGTGGACATCGCCGAGGTGAAACTCTGACAGCAAAATGTCTCATTACATCGATTTTTGGGTTTTTTCTGTTGTTTTTGGGGGGGGGGGAGAGAAAACAGGCAAGTAAATGTACTCAGTTACTTTCCACCTGCAGACTTTAGCTGATGACATCAGTTTTCCTGGAGGTACATTAACTCCACGAAGCTGAGACAGACATGAGCCAACAACCACGTTCAGACTGTGGAAATGTGCTGTCGGAGCACCATCTGCTGGGGGTCTGCTGCTACTGCAGCTTCCACTCAAACATGAACACATCAGGAATAATAGGAGTCCTCGAAACTCACAGCACAGTTAGATATGCTTCTGTCTGCAAGGCGCCTGATTATAGCATCACACAGAGCATCCACTGTTCCCGAGTTTCAGTTTATTCGTGCGAGAAAAACACAAAAGCAGCCCAACAAACCAGTTTCTCAACAAATCATGACTCTGCATATTTAGCTGTAAAACAATCACAGTCTCAAACTGCTCAGAACAGCAACTCCTGAACTGAAACCTTAAAACACAACGGCTCGCTCTGACTGTTGTAATGTAGAAGACAGCCCAGGGTTCATCAGAAGGAGCCATCATCTGAGCTTTAGAAAGACCCACCCATCCATCTATCCATCCATCCATCCATCCATCTATGCGTCCATCCATCCATCCATCCATCCATCCATCCATCTATCCATCCATCCATCTCTGACCACAAGCTGAGGGCAGCAGCCAGCAGAAGACTGAAGCACTGCTGAAGTTGTCTGGGCTCAGCTTTAGAGTTCAGGTGAGGAACTGGGTGTCTCCTAGGTGTGATGCTTAGGGCATGTCCAAATGGAGAACCGGGGCAGAACATTCACACTGGAGCGATCGTGCTCTGTATTTTTAGACTTTGTCAAACCAGGAAACAAAACCTGGACAATCACCCGAATGATGTCCTAAAGATCAGCAGCTGTTGGTTCTGGCTGCAGCTAACTATTACTATCAGTTCATCAACACAGTGAAATATGCAGGAGACCTGCACTGCAGGAGGTGTTGCTGAACGAAGCGTCAGAAGTCGTATTCTGTTTGACAGAAGTCCAAACATTCAGTCTGCAGAGATATCTGAGAAAGAGGAGCAGGAATCTGACTCCACGGTTTGATAAACGATGATCAGTGTCTCTCGCGTTCACACTTCTCAATCTTTTATTGTCATAAATGCAACAACTCAACTCAGCAACTTGAGTCCAACATTTAAATGAGACATGTTGGTGCTCTGCTCTCCACGTGTCCTCCAGGACCCCGGTCCACCTCCTGCCTCCCCCCTGCTGGGTCTCAAGCCGCTGCAGCTGCTCGAGGTGAAAGCCAGCGGGCGCTTCGGCTGCGTCTGGAAGGCCCAGATGATGAACGAATACGTGGCTGTGAAGATCTTTCCCATCCAGGTACGTTTCCTCATTGGCTGTTCCTCCGAGTGTCGGTGCTGTTGTTGTGTCTCCAACCCCTTCATCACCTCCTCTGCTTCCCGACAGAATAAAGATTCATGGGAGAATGAGAGGGACGTGTTCATGACGCCGGGAATGAGACACGAAAACATCCTGAGGTTCATCGCCGCAGAGAAACGAGGGAGTCACCTGGAGGCCGAGCTGTGGCTCATCACAGAGTTCCACGAGAGGGTGAGGAAGAGGAGGGAGGCAGAGGGGACATAATTTAGAAACTTGAGGGTGTCCACTTGAATTTCTGATAAAGTTCACTGATTTTGAACAAACCTTTGGAGTCTGAGCTGGTCTGATTTCTGTGGTGTCTCCGCAGGGCTCCCTGTCAGACTTCCTGAAGGGAAACGTGGTCAGCTGGTCCGAGCTGTGTCACATAGCCGAGTCGCTGGCGTGTGGCCTGGCTTACCTCCACGAAGACATCCCCCGGCTGAAAGGAGAGGGACCCAAACCGGCCATCGCCCACAGGTCTGCACACAAACCCTCCAAACCTCTTCAGAGCAGCCAAAGCAGGAGAGACACAACAACAACAACGACAACGACAGCACTCTACAAATCTGACAGGAAACATTTATCTGCAGTAACAGCTTTCTGCCACACGGTGGCGCCTGTGTACAGATTTTAGAGGAAACCACCTCCCTGCTTGTGCTTTGACCTCCTCTTCACTCATTCTGAAGCACACGTCTCACAGGACATAAAAACTGTGTGCATAAAATCAGAAACCATCTTTAAAGTTATCTGCCTACTGCACATGCTCAGAGTTACACAACCTTACAGCTTCATTATTGGCTCAGTCAAGTGCACAAACATGACCAGTGTCTCTGGCTCCTCCAATCAGAGCATCAGGACAGTAAAGCAGGAAAAATGATGAGTAGATTTACCTCCTTTTTTACTTCAGTAATGAGCAATATATGAAGTAGTACATGTAGTACATGTACGCCACATGTCTCAGATTGTCATGATCCTCCACTGTGCAGCAACACTGTCTCAGTTTGACTGCTGGAGAATCTGTTCTTTAGAGAGCCACACCTCCCTCTGACATCCTGACAATGTTACACCTTCCTTTGCAGCTGCAGCAGCAGCTAAAGGCATGATGGGAACTGTAGTTCAGAAACAGTGCTATTATTCAGTAAATGTTGTGGGCAGGTAACGTGTCTGTGTTTGATGTGCTTTATGTTCTTTCCCTCTCAGGGATTTGAAGAGTAAGAACATCATGCTGCGCTCTGACCTCACAGCAGTGATCGGAGACTTCGGCCTCGCCGTGCTTTTCGAGCCGGGGAAACCGCCAGGAGAGACGCATGGACAGGTGAGCCGCTCTGCCTGCAGGTGGCTGAGGAGACAAGTGTCATCTTCATGCTCACCACACGCTTTTGTGTGTCTGTGTGTGCAGGTGGGCACCAGGCGGTACATGGCTCCCGAGGTCTTAGAAGGAGCCATCAACTTCCAGCGAGACGCCTTCCTTCGAATCGACATGTACGCCATGGGCCTGGTGCTGTGGGAGCTGGTGTCCCGCTGCAAGGCTGCAGACGGTAACACACACACACACACACACACACACACACACACACACACACACACACACACACACACACACACACACATACACAGCTTTGATTACAGGAGGTCTCAACAGCAGATGGAAGCAATGCTGGCCTCCACCTTTAACATCCATGCTGAGTCCTGGTTGTGGTGTGTTCAGGGCCAGTGGATGAGTACATGCTGCCTTTCGAGGAGGAGGTTGGTCAGCATCCATCACTGGAGGACCTGCAGGAAGTCGTGGTCCACAAGAAGATGAGACCGGCCATCAAAGAGCTCTGGCTTAAACACAACGTGAGTGAAAATCAGTCCAACCATCAACATGACCGGAATCATCCCCACAAAGCAAATGAAAACATTGAACTTCTGATTATATATTAAATCTTAGCGTGCTGTTGGATAATGAATTTCATGAGCAGATGAACTACGCATTCATCTGCCTTCAGAAAACTGGATGAAGCGTTGTCCTCCAGCTGTTGGTGCTCTGTTTAGCTGATGTTCCAGATGTTTTAAAGCTCTCGTTCAGTTCGAGGTTCTCTGTGCTGCTCTCATGATTCTTATTTCTTTCTGTTCTCTGCTGCAAAACACATTTTGATACTGAGAGCTGTTTCTATTACATCGGGGTATTTACTGAATGTTCTCAGAACAGCAGTCATCTGCAGCTGCTTTATACTCTAAGGAGGTGAATATCTGACAGTATCTATCGTCCACCTGGTCCTTACTCAGAGTTTCTGATTTCTCAGACTTTTTATCTGATTTAGTGCTCAGTTCAGATAAAATCATTATAGTGGGTGATTTTAACATCCATGTAGATGCTGAGAATGACAGCCTCAACACTGCATTTAATCTATTGTTAGATTCAACCGGCTTCTCTCAAAATGTAAAGGTGTAGGTTCTGTGTAGGTTCTCAGTCATCCAGGTCATAGTAGTCTCTGGAGCTTGAAAAAAGACCTTTCACCTCTTGGATGAGAGGTGAAACATCTTCGAGAAACTTAAAGAAGTCCAGTCGCCTTTTTTCAAGCTCCAAAGACCCTCTGCTGTCTGATCATTTCTTAATAACATTCAAAGTTACTTTAATGGATTACAGGGCAGCGGGGAATAAATATCATTACAGCATAAGTCTTTATTAAAGTGTTAAATTTAAGGATATAATTCCACTTTCCAACTATGAGTAGAACTTGTCAGTGATGATGAGGAAAACTTCCCTTGCTGTGAAGCTTCACATTGAACACAGAGGTCTGCAGGTCAGTTTAGTTATTGGTGGGACTGGAAAATAAATGGTTTTAATGTAAACATGAGTGGGCCTAATGTGGATCCCTGAGGGACACCTTTTATCAAACCCACTATCTCCTTCATTTTCATTTAGTGTCACTTCACAATGTTTTTTTCAAGGTGTTTTATTTTGTAAGGACCCTGTAAAGACAGTATTGGAGAGCAAACTCAAAAGATCTCGTCCCGGTGGGTAGTGTGTGTTGATGGTGAGGAAGGCCTCCCTTACTTGAAAGAAGTTTTAAATTAAACACAGAGGTGTTGGTGGGGCTGTGTTCATGAAGGATGGTGTCATCTGCATAGAACTGTATGTTCCAGTGCTGAGCCGTAAAGTAGGGAGGTATCCACATTATTCAGCCTAGTGTGGATCCCTGAGGGACACCTTGCTGTGTTTCAGATACAAACCGAGTGGACCGGGTCATCTTCTTGTCTTTGGTTAAAGCTCGAGCAGCAGTGCTTCCTTTCCTGACCTTTCCCCCTGTGCTCTCTGCAGGGTCTGGCTCAGATCTGTGAGTCGGTGGAGGAGTGCTGGGATCACGACGCCGAGGCTCGACTATCGGCCGGCTGCGTGGAGGAGAGGATCGCCCAGATCCGCCGCCTCACCGCCACCATCACCCCACCTACCTCCGAAAACAACACCCTGCTGGTGTCCTCCGTCGCACCCGTTCCCATGGTAACTAATGTGGATCTGCCGCCCAAAGAGTCCAGTATATGAGGAGGAAGAAACGACGCGCACACACCACGCTGTCTTTCCTCAGTGGAAGTTCGGGCGTTAGAGCAGCTGCTATTTTACTCTCTGGACTTTTTTTTGAACTCTTTATGTGATTCCCTCTCAGTCCTTCTGGACGAAGAGTACCAGCACACCTTGTTTTTCTTAAGTTTTTCTCTCAGTATGACTCATTCGTGTCTTTTTTAACCAGGTGTGTGTTTTATGAGAAAACGCATTCAGGTCCCGACTCAGTGAATGCTCTTCTATCTCCAGGTACCTCAGCGACCATTTTTCTTCGCTCATTTTTTTACTGTTTTCCTCGCTCATTCTTTCCTCTGCTGTCGTCCGCTCACATCTGGATCTACCTACCTGACAACAGCGTCCCCTAGCAACCACCTTCCACCAGGCGACCGTTGGGACATTTTATTACGATGCTGCAAAACCCTTGTAGGAACCCCAAGACTGTTACACAGGAAACACCTACTGACAGCAGACCATTTTCTACCTTTTCCTGGACTCTTTCTTTTTTTTTATCGTTCTCCTGCGACAACACGTTGCTATTCACACCTTCGGATCCAACGGGTTGCATCCAAAAAAGACGGAAACAGGAAGTGAGGTCAGAAGGAAAAAGGCAACATTGGACTGTTGGGTTTTAGCGTGGCGGTTTCCCTTCTCTCGTGTTTTGTGTTCAGCTCTTCTAGTGTGAGGGTGAAGGCTGAGAGAACTCTGATTGGTGGATCTGGGAGGCAGACGCCTTGTATGCAGAGGTTTGATTGGCTAACTGCGCTCAACCACAGCATTTTGGTTGGTTCGGAAATATTTTCTCAGGTAACCATGTCTACAGGGGTGTGTGGGTGGGGGGTGTGGGAGGGGAGCAGATGCGACGTCGGCCGTGGGTTTCCTGAGTGGTGAAGGGGCGGGGCTGGTGGAAGCCTTCGGTGGGAGGAGCTTATTTGAGGGTGCTCAAAGCCTCTTGGCTGTCCTGAATATGTAAAGGTGCCCAAACAAGGGAACAAGTGTTACCCTGAAAAAAAAGAAAAAAAAGGTGCAAGACCTCATGATGCATACATGCATTCAGGTCTGTGTGTGTGTGTGTGTGTGTGTGTGTCTGTGTGTGTGTGTGTGAACAGTCATGTGATGTGACAGTTTTTTTTGTCTCATGTTGAGTTTATTCTGCACCTGCAGATCTTCCTTATTTCAGTCTACCTGTGGGAGAGGCCTGTGACCTTTGACCTCCAGCTGGTTAAGCCTGTTTAAAGTGCAGGTTTGAACTGGTTTCACTGTCCTGCTTCAAGTTCAGGGTCAAAGTAGAAGTCTGGTGATTTTCTTCATTTCTTCACATCACTGCTCGTTTATTCTGCACGCGTGTGAAGAGGGCTTCTTCCTGCCCCTGCATTTCACAATAAAAGCCGTCCACACGTGCCATCTGTGACTCCTGTGACTCCAGAGGGAAATCTAGCTTATAAACAAAGAAGTAGAAACGTAACTGAATTTGCAAAATTATTAGTAATTAAATTCTGAGTAATTTAATATAAAACCTTCTATAATCTAATAATCATTGTTTCATAGTGAAGTCACACTAAACTTGTGTTCTTCAGTATTTATGTCTAAAAATTTGCTTCAGTTCTCAGCATAAAGTGTGACTTTTATTGAAGATTGGTTTGAACAGTGAGAGCAGCAGCGGAGGAAGTCGGGCTGAACAGGAAGAAACAGAAACGTCAGCTTCAGGTTTCTGTCAGGCGGCGTCTCAGACCCGGCTGCTCCAGGAGGCAGGAAGTACGCACATTTCCTCACGCGTGTGGAACAGATCAGGCAGCATCCCTCTTAACAAGTTGCCGCAGAGGTCAAAGGTCACCTGTTTCCCCTCAATGCCCCTGTTCTTGTTTTCTTTCACTGGGGACCAAAACCGAGGCGGCTTTGGGACGTCAGAACCTCTCCTGGACCTTCGTGTTCAGACTGACGAAGAGGAGAAACAAACTGAACTGTGTTGTTCACTGTGTGCGTTTGCTTTTGTGTCCCTTGTGTGATGCCATACATGTAACAGTGAATGTCTACGATGCTGCTGCTGACCGTGATGATGATGATTCAGACTCAAAGATGAATATATTTCTGTAGATTCTTTTTATTGTTAGTTTTACTTTAGCTACATTGAACACATGCAACTCTGTGTCGTTGTACAAAGTCGGTGAAGTGGGGGGGTGGGGGTGAATGTGGGGTGGGGGCAAAAAGGAAGAACATTAATAAATGAAAGGAGGGTAACGTAGGTGAGAAGAACGGAGCTCCTGAAGCACAGACCACCTCAATACAGCAGAAATACCTCACAGACTTTTCTACGTGTTGAATTCTGTTTTTTAGACTCGAGTAGTTGCTTTGATGACTTTGTTGTCACATAATAATCGATTGTGAAATTTTCATCCATTTATTTTGTATTTGATTCTCTGATTAGAGACGTTCATGTTGTTTCCATTAAATCTGCCAGGTCACGCCGGACTCGGACCTCGAAAAACTCACTCAGATGTTTTTGTTGTTTTAGACTTAAACTAAACTGCCGAACAGCACCTGGACTGGACTTCCTCTCATCCTTTCTCTCTTCAGGTTTCCTTCCCTCCTTTCCTCTTTTCTCCTTTGCTCTACTACCTCCTTTCTTTTCCTTCCTTTGCCTCCTCGTCCTTGTTGGTGCCTCCTCAGCTTCCTCTTTCCTTTCCCCTTCTCTTCATACTGTGAATGGAAAAGACCCCATGGTTCTAATATCTCACCAGGATGTTTGTGAGCTTTCAGGATGAAAGAAAAAGCTTGTGTTCATGTTCATTGTGAACTGCAGTCCTTCAGACAGCATCGCTCCTGTAATTTGATCCACTTCCAGGGCTAATCCCGCCTCAGATCCAGGTGTTTCCAGGTCTATTCAGGAACACGTTACCTCAGTAAAGCCTCACGGGCAGAAACGCTGTGCAGCGACTCGAGCAGCAGGCGTTTAGATTCTGTTCCCATTTAAAGGAGCCAGCAAGGAGAGCAGTCACACTGGGGGGGGGGGTTATCACACACCGGAGATGCAGAGTGGGCCGACTGGATGGATATACCGACTCTCAGAGGTTCACCAAGTTCTTCACTACAAGTCCAGTTCTTCGACCTGCGTGGTTCAAGGCCGGTTAGTGGGATTGTCAGCTCTGTCTCCATGATTTCAGCTGCATTGAGAGGACAGCGTGTCCCTGCTTCCAGAAACCGTCCCAGTCAAGCCACAAAATGCATCAAACTGTGAACTGCGGTCCTCCGCTGGAGCGCTCTGACTTCACCGTTTGTTTGTGTAGAGGCTGTAAGGCCTCCTCCATCTCCTCTGATTTGGTTTCCCCGCTGCATTAGGTTTCACCTGTGGCAGCTCTAACAGCCCACAGCACAGGTAATATTTCCCCTCAAAATGTGACGTGGAAATTGAGGTCAGAGAATATCTGACGCAGGTTTGTGGTCCTGTGTAGAGTCCATGTGAGAGGATCTGAGCAGGGTTAGGCTGCACTGTCTGCTCTGATCTGATCAACATATCTGACCTGCACAGAGACGCTCTCATGAAGAAGCTCAGTGACCCTTTGAGGGGGAGGGCTCTGCTGCTCCTCCAGCTCAGCTTTAGCGTCCTTCAGAAGATGTTTTGGTCTTAAGGCTTGAAGCTGATCAAAGATCTAGAACCAGAGAAGAACCACCTGCTGCTTCTGGTCCCAAAGCTCAGAGAAGATTCTTCATTTTGACATTTTTGGGTTCTTTTCTTTGTAGAGCAGGAACCAGAGGAACCTCTCACTGATGTGACTGAGGAAGGTCAAACGTTTGGTGGATTTCACTGGAGCTCGATGCTCAAGAGAAGCAGGACACAGCGAGCAGAGTTGTCGCTGCTCTCAGCAGAGTTTGTTCGAGGGTGAGTCACCGTTTATAGTTCAGGTTTCCTGCTGTGCAAGTGATCCTTCCAGTTTTTAGGCCAATCAGGTGCCTGTAAGGAGGAAGCATGAATGCTGTGGTTAGAGTTTCAGTCAGTGACGGCACAGAGCTGCTCACTGATGCTAATGCTGCATGAAGCACCCCCCCGACTCAGTGACACCTTCATCCTCAGCTTCTGACTCATGGCTAAGGAGACCTCTCTCTCTTCTGTCCCACCAACATGGTGCTGGAGTGGAGCCAGCTCATGGACCTCATGTAGCATTACTAACTTAGGGTAAAAATATCAGCCAAAATCTGGCGTCAGCTCTGGTCATTGTTTTTGGTGGAAATGTGTGGAGATGGTTCCAGATGGGCACCAGCACCATGTTGGTGGAGAAGACGTATCGCTGGAGATGAGACAGCTTGATGGAGCTGTGATCTGTGCTGCTGCAGTCATGCCCTACAGTCCACCCAGGAGAGACTTTTTATTTCTCAGGCACAGCCGGGTGAAATCACTCACTCACACACACACACACACACTCTTACTGACCAATCAAATTCATGTTTCAAAATCAGATTTCAGGCCTTTTGGAGGAGCTACAACGGGGTTTCCCAGGCATGTTTTCATGGGGTCATAGTGATCAAAGGGATCCTGCTTGCCCACCTTGCATGAAAGGAGGAGGGGCCAGTGACAGTGCAGTAGTCACATGACTCCTTGTCCTGAGCAGGTGTGTGGAGATGGCTGCCTCCTGTTTTGGTGCTTTGTCCTGTGCCGGTTTGCCAGGAAACGTGGCGTTCCTCTCATTTCCCGTTCTTTCCTCTGAACGTGTGAACGAGCCGCTGCCAGCTTTTCAAAGATCTCATTCTGAGAAGGTCTGTTAGTACGCCTTTCATCGATGATCGAAAGGCGAGAGATGCGAGAGTTCCCTCAAAATTCCCGATCCCTTTCAACAAAGATGGACAAAAACATTTCTTGACTCAAGTTCTCAAAAATGGAGACGAGCAGAAAGGATGTCTCTCACTGACCTGACCTTCAGGAACAGGGACCTCTCCATCAGGATATAATGGCTGATCCATAAAGTCCATACTGGAGGTTAAAAATTCATTTCAAACCAGAGGTACCATTGAAGCTGAGAGGCTGGATGCTGATGTGTACCACTGACAGTTTATATTCCAGCTGATGATGAACAAACCTGAACACAGACCTGGAACCAGAAACAGCCCAAAGCAGCAGCTGGAGCAGCAACACGAACAGAAACCTGATTTTAACTGGAGACGTTCGTTTCCTTCGGCACAGGCCGGGCAGAGAGGCGGCCACCTCCACCCGTGTGACGAGTACATGTTGGTGTGGGCCGTAGATCTTTGTGCAGTGCAGATTTAAATGGGAACAGAATCGGTGTGACTGTAAAAACAACAAGCGTGTCTTTAGGAGGGAACAAGTGCAGGAACAGCTGTTTTTAAGATCTATAAATATACATGTATGTACATATACAGGAGAGCAGAAATATGCACAGGAAGGAGGAAGTGACAAAATAAAAGCCCCTTCCCAGTGACAGTCCTTCCTTTTGTAAAGGCGTTAAAGGTTCCAGTGGCTGTTTTTTATTTTGGTATTTGAATCCTGAGATGATCGCTGTGACGTAGACGTTTGATTTGCAGTCTGATGGAGATCCCCTCATTTTACTGTGGTGCTTTGTAAAGAAAACTCCACCTGCTCGATCTGCCTGGAGACAAACAGGAAATAAAACCTGTGTGTGTGTGTGTGTGTGTGTGTGTGTGGCGTCGCTCTTTTCTTACCTAGTTTCATAAATCTATTGTATATGTCTCTTTCTATCTTCCTCTCTCTGCCCAGTGGCAGAACCATCCCTGTATGAATGAATGTAGTTCTAGTCCTCAGTGCAGCGACGCCACACACACACACACACACACACACACACACTGCAGGAGAAATTGATTACACTTTCATCTTTTTGTATATGGAAATAAACAATAAATATTGTCAAATTATTTTACATGGACTGCTGTACTTATTTTATTATTTGTAACCTGTAGCTCCCATAAAGTATCTGCTGCACCAATAACAGGATCATAGTTCCCAGAAGCTTTCTTTCAGTACATGATGAGATCAGTTTGTTGTCTGTATGATCCTTCAGGGTGAGTGAGTGGACTCCACAGCACAAAGATAGAAATGATTGGATCATCTTTAAAATACAACAGGATCATGGGCAGCTTTAGAGTGGATCTGAACACCTCCATCCACCTCAGCACAGGCAGTGAGAGGTCCGGCTCCTCCGCTGGTGTTGGTGGTGCTCAGTCCACTGTCAACACAGCCGTCAAGCTGAGAGCTTTATGGAGCTTTATGATTTCTTTTCCAGCAGGACTTACCTGCCCACAGAGCCTGGGATCGACCAGCCTGAAGATGGAAAACCACCAATCCAAAAGCCCAGACGAGCTTCAGTAACAAATCAGAGCCTCGAGCTGATCTCCTCCATGCTGCACTGATGCAGGAACACACGTGAAGGAGGCCAAAGCAAGCGCTGAGATCATAACCGGGGGGGTCAGGAGGTAGAGCAGGTCACCTACTAATCGGAAGCTTGGCGGTCCCATTCCTGGCTGCTCCGGGCTGCATACCAAAGTATCCTTGGGCAAGATACTGAACCCCAAGTTACTCTCTGACCCAAGCGTCTGAGTATGAATGTTAGACCGTATAAGCAGTTAGCTTAGTTACTCATGGAAGTGCTTGTATGATGGGTGAATGTAAACGTGCTGTAAGCACTTTGAGTGCTCAGAGTAAAAAACTGCTAAATAAAATTTAGTCCATCTACATAACTGAATACTTTCCAGAGGTTGGACATTAATGTGTGCAGATCCTTCATGACTGATCACAGGAAATGTTCTAATAATCTGAGCTGCTGGGTTTCTAATTTTCATGAGCTGTGAGCCAGAATCATCAAAAATGTATAGAAGAGCTGAAGTGCAGTTTCCGTGGGATGAATATAGAATAAGTTCACGGTTATGAACAGCAGAGAAACTCAGATCCACCTGCTTTTTTAAATCTGAGGAGGTTCCTTCTCATGGAGCAGAAACTCAACGATGCCCAGGCTGCGGAGGTCTCAGTCTCGCCTCCTGGCACGGAGCTCCATCATGCTGGACGAGCACAGATGGTGAGTCCTGAAAAAGCAGAAGCCCACAAACTGTGAGCAGCAGGACTGGATCTCCATCCTTCAGGATTTATGAAGTGATGAAGAGGAAGGATGAAGGCTGTAAATACTTTTATTTAACGGTGAAAGTCTTTGAAACTTTGAGTTGCTTCCGGTCGTTCTTCAATCCAAATCAAAGCTGAAGCCGTGAAGCTCCGTGGACCGTGACTGTGCGGGATTCGTGCTCACCCCTCTCAGCTCTGCGTGCACTTCCCCGCATCGAGGTTCGTTTGTGATCTGCTGCGGAGACAGAACTCTGAAAAACCGCCCGAGTCCGCGTCCGCTGTGATGATTACAGTACCGGGAGTAGAATAGAGTACAGTAATATTCTCAGTAGTCATAGTAACAGTACTCCATCTCTCCTCCAAACCGGAGCGCGCGCTGCGTAATCGTGTCCGCTGCTTCCGCGGCGCTGCGCCCCGTCATGGAGGCGCACCGCGTCCGCCGCTCGTACGGAGGATCCACCTCACTGCCTCGGTGCTGAAGCTCTCCAGCGTCCCGATCCCGACAGGAACCGGCGGCTCGCTCACCACCGAACACCGGGAGTCGCTTTGAGCTGCTGGAACCGGGCAGCAGAGCGGAGCTGCGACGTGAGGAGAAACGATCCGCCGGCGGCGTTTGGCAGCGAGATTTTCATCCTCCGAGCTGTCAGAGGTTCGGACAGGTTCGGACAGGTTCGGCTCTGCTCGGCAGGCTGCTCGCCTTTAACTTCCACTTCAGAGTTTGGAGGCTGCAGGCGCGCGCGAGTGTGCACGGAGAAAAATCTAGCTTAAGACTTCAGAAGACTTCAGAGAGGGAAATATTACTGCACAGGGCCATGGCATCCACGCTGATACTGCAGTAATACTACAGTATACAGGTGAGCCAGCAGCACACCCACTCACCTGAACAGCATCCTGCTGCTGTTATTAATACACTGTGTTTACTAGCAGGACACCCACAGAGCCCGCGGTGGTACTACAGGCAGCAGCGAGGTCACTCTGAGTACTACAGCAGGACTAGCAGTACTATAGCAGTACTACAGTAGTACTGCAGAGGCAGTACCTCCGGGCCTTTGGACATAATCTGATAATTGGCCTGAGCGGATTTTCTCTTGGAGATGGGAAGCACCGCTGAGAGGAGAGACGAGGAGGAGGAGAGGAGCAACAGGAGGAAGAGGAGGAGGCCGCTGAGGCTCCACATGCCTGTAAGTGTGTGTCAGTCTGCCCTTGTTGTGTGTCCGGTTTGTGCTGATGAAAAGGACCGTGCGCACCGTTTGAGTGCAGCACAGCGTAGTTTGGATTCAGAGGAAGTGTAATGAGATTTGGAGGCTGATGACTGGCTGCCTGCCTCCTTTTACTGCAGTGGAAATGTAATTAAAACAGGAAGAAGGCTCCATTATTAACTAAACACGGTCAGAGCAAAGCAGCGCCTGCAGGGCACGCCTGCACTTCCTCTGGCGTCCAGCAGAGGCGCCACAGTCAGGCAGTCTGTATGGGGTACGGTGTTTCTATAACTGAGCTGTTGATGCTGCATTGAGCCTTAAAGTCTGCATTATTAGGAACAGGTGGAGGACCTGCAGCTTTTAGTTCTTCCATCAAACTAAAGCTCTCCACCCTCACATCCAAATACGGTCCCGCCTGCTAAAATAGACGCTTAAAACCGGACTTTATTAAACAGCTGGAGACTTAGTCTTGGCTGCATCCATCTTTTACATACAGTCTGTGGGTTTGGGCTGTTTTGGTGATGAATTTGTGCCGACCGTCAGAGATTATAATCTTCAGTCAGTCACAGAAAGCTTTCAGTTTTTGCTTTTACTTCAGAGCAGATTGTTTCTGCACAAAGGTGGGGACACCTACAGATCTGAGATCAGATCTTTGTTTCCTCTGGAGGATAATAATGTTCTTCAGGTGCTGCTGCAGCTGCTGTTGCTGACTCACCTGAGCTGCACTCTGTTCATCTCTCCAAGGCCTCTCAGTGAGTAACTGGCCTCAGATCACTCCTCCCCTCAGGGACCAGTGTTAGGCCCACTTTGAGAGCTCACCTGGAGGGGAGGTTCCTGCTGTGGGGGGAGGTCTGACGTCATCATCAGCAGAGACAGAGCAGAGTAAACATTTCAGCGAAGTTTCTCCAGGACTGTTTTTATCCCGTCAGTGCTCAGAGAAGGGGCTGTGGTCCCACAGTGCTCCAGGCTTCTCTAAACCTCATCAGGCCAGGCTGTGAGGTGGGTGAGGTGGGCGGGGCTAACAGGTAAACATGTCATGTGAAGTTAGACTGGCACTTTGCAGTTGAGTCAGCATCGCTCCATCTGATTCTCACCTAAACAACACAGTGATGATGATTATGAGGCACGAGTGAAGCATGAGGACACACACACACACACACACACACACACACACACACACACACACACACACACACACACACACACACACACACACACACACACACACACACAGAGTCATGGGAAGGGACACTTTGTCAGCAGCTCTTCTGGTTGGAGGACAGTGTGTCCATCCAGGAGTTTATATGGACATGAATGTGTCACAAACAGGACTCGATCAGTGAGCTGTGGGCTTCCTGTTCAGTGTGTATCTGCTGTGCTGGAGCATGAAGGCTGCAGCTGTATCAGGAGCTCATCATGTCTGAGTTCAATAACAATGTAATGTACTTATCTATAAATCATTGCACCGAGAAGGATTTGACTTTATCACCCCCTCCTCCCTAAAATCCCCCCTCCCTCAGCCAGTAGGTAGAACAAAAAAACCCTCACTGCATCTTTTATTGTGGACCAAAGTTTGTCCCTCTGAATTTCAGAAGGGTTCCTGCACACTCTCATACACTTCTGCATGTCCATGTTCATGTTCTGATAGGCCGTATACTCTTTTGTTTCTATTTTAAGCTTCTGATCCGAGCAGTTAAGTAGTGTAGCTGTCAAACCCAAGTTAGATTCAGACATGTAAGGAACATATGCAGCGTGTCTCCAGGGCTTTGAGTACACCAGCAGGTACTGGAGTTGCTCGTTCCAGCTCTGTATGAGTTGACTGGTGTCCAGTGTAGTCTGTTGAAAATGTTTAGGTGTATCAGTTTGGAGCCTCGTGGGCTTCAGCGTTTGTTTGCACCCCGCTCTTCCTCGCTGAGCGCTTTGTTTAGCTCTGATTTCCATTCCTCCTTAAGTCCTACATTAGTGTCACAGATGCCTTCACTCACATTTTTACATATACTGGTGACTCGGCAGGTATGGTTACCTCAGCATTTTGGTGTCTACTCATGGTTACACCTTTATTGTGTCATGCTGTCTAATGGCTTGTGCCGAGGGTTCGAGTGCAATAAGCGGGTCTCCCTGTTCGGTCCCACGCTCCAATAAGAACTGAGATAATCTTGTTACCTGGATTGTTAGTCGCTTTTGACTCTGTGGAAATCCGTTCAACGATTTCCTGAAAGGAGTGTAGAAAACTCCAGCTGAGCCCGTCGACCGCTGACAGCGCCGCTGTCTCTCAGAGGAGGTTCTGCTCCTGATGAAGCCTGTCTGCTCCGGGTGTAGAACTGATGTTATGATAATATTTTTGTAAACAATTTTGCATCACAGCACAGTAGACTTATTGGCCTATAGCTCCCACACTCCAACAGGTCTTTCCCTTTTTTCATTATGACAGTGATTCCTTCATTGATGTGGGGAGGTGATGTGGGCTGAATTCAAAGTTTTCAGTAACTCCAGGCACAGTTCAGGTATGAATGTTTTTAGAAAACTCATTGGGTATCCCACCCTGACCCGGGCTTTTCCCACTGGGTGAGACTGTAATGGTTTTCATTAACACTCCCATAATTATCAGGCTCTCTGGTTCAGCAGCATTCTCTGCAGATAACCTTCCAAAAACCTCTTCAGCTGTATTTAGATCAACTTGATCTTCTCCAGTATATCGATTTTTGTAGAAATCTTTAAATACTATATTAATTTCTTTCTGACTAGTATCTACATTCCCAGCTCCATTTTTTACAGCATGATCTTTAACTCATGCAGCTGCTGTTTGTGACCTCTGACCGAACTGACAGCTGAGAGCTTCTTCTTCTTCTCCATCTGCTCAGCGTTGAGGACGAGCTCAGGTTCCTGCAGAGAGATGAGATGCAGGCAGGCTGTGAAGGCTGAGGTGGAGCCAGATTTCTCTATAGATAGGAAAGGAAGAAGAATCACCGAGCGATGAAGAAAATGGAGCTCACTGATGATGAAGGTGTGCATGGTAACAGAGGTGAGGGTCTGTGGCAGAAGATGTGACCCCAACATGACGGCCTGAGGATTACAGCAAACCGCCCTCACATGTGTTTGGCTTTCAGATGCAGTCTGATTTAATCTGGTGTCAAACTGAAGGCAGAATCAGAGCAGGAGATGAATTTCATGAAGGAACACTGAGAGGTGTGCACCGACTCCTGAATAATGCCCAAAGATTTAAGGAGGGCCGGACCTCAGCACGTCCGTCCAAATCATCGAGTCTGGATTCAAATCCAGGCTTTCGGCCCCTTCTGGAAACACACAACAACATGATGGTGGCAAAAATGCCAACAACAGGCTTCAGAATACTGACGGAGCCAACGCGACACCACCAGAAAACATCAGGTGACATTGCATTGGCCCCGCCCCCTTTCCATCTCTTTAAGACTTGTTCTTGCAAACTGGTCAAAAGTCGTAGAGTTTGTCAGGAGCATGCAGAAAGTCAGAGCGTGAGTCTGCACAGCTTTAAACACCATCCACGTGTCATTTATTGATCAATCCTGTGAGGCGCAGCGGGCAGGGCAAACTGAATCCAAGCATCACGCGTGGGAGGGCAGTCCACGAGTACAGGTGAGGAGTCAGTCTGCAACACTGCAGAAAGGAAGCAGTTTATGGCAGCCGTCGGGTCCTCCAGGTCAGAGTTTAGTGGGTGTGGTCAGGGCTGACATGAGTCCTCTATGACCTGAAAATATCTGAGTCACATTTTGATTTAACTGTAATTAAAGAGAAACGAGACTCAGCCCCCAGAAAGAAGCTTCAGCCTGGAAACTAATAATCCTTCAGCTGAGAGCAGCCATGGCTTCAGCTGTGCTTCTGTGAGTCAGCACACAGACACACAAACACACAACCTTGGAAAGTGACCTTTGACACACACACTGAAAACACACAGCGTGGCGTAAACCAGGAGAAACACGAAGAACACTCAGGGACCACAAAGAGGAGGTCCTGCTACATAACAGGAAACAGGAATTCATTTCAGTTCAGTTTTATTTTATTTATACAGCACCAATCACAACAAACTGTCGCCTCAAGGCGCTTTGTATTGTGGGTAAAGACCCTACAATAATACAGAGAAAACCCAACAGTCTAAACGACCCCCTATGAGCAGCACTTGGTGACAGTGGAAAGGAAAAACTCCCTTTAAGAGGAAGAAACCTCCAGCAGAACCAGGCTCAGGGAGGGGGGGTCATCTGCTTGGGGGGGGGGGGGGGGGGGGGGGGGGGGGGGGGGTTAATAATAAGTAATGATCAAATGCAGAGTGGAGTATAAACAGAGTGGAAAGAGGTGAATGAAAAGAAACAGTGAAGGATTTTAAATTCTACTGTGGATTTAACAGGGAGCCAATGAAGAGAAGCCAGTATGGGAGTGAATTCACGGTTTAATGTGGATCAGACTCTTCGGGAATGAAAAGACTCCACCAGGTCCTCCTGTGAGGACGAAGACGCGTTTAACACCAGTGCATGCTGGGAGGTGTGATTTTAGTTTTAGTTAAACTGTTTAAACCTGAAGAGACAAACTGATGTGATCACACTGAAACAAGGACGACTCAGCAGTGTGTGTGTGTGTGTGTGTGTGTGTGTGGTGTGTGTGTGTGTGTGTGGGCGGACGACACACTCGGTCCACATCCCAGCCGTCAGTTTCCAATGGCAACCAAAAGATTCAGGCTGGTGAGAAACACATCATTCTGGTGCATGGAGGGTGAGTAAACCCTGATCACTGCCTCGCAGGATACCCACCTCGGCCTGTGGTGACCTCTGACCTCTGAGCTCCCCTGCACCTGTAAGAGTTTGAACTCCATAAGTCCAGCAGAGTGACCCGTGTGGATCAGAGTTAGATATGAAGCTGCAGCCCATAAAAACCTGCACAGATGCAGCATCCGGACTCCGGCTCATCCCAAACTTTCACTCATGAAGAGACGGGACGAATCTTCACAGGAACAACTTTAGTTATCCTTTAATCTGACTTCCTGTTCAGTAAAACTAAATGAAGTAACCATTGAAACCTGCGCAGCGTTGTTCACATGGACGCATTTAAATAAAGTTAGAAGACACTGATGGACAATGAGTCGTCTAGTTTGAGTCATTCTGATCCAGATTTTACTGGATTTGAGTCGAGACTTACAGATCAGCTGAAGACTTCTGAAATGAGGGCTTGCTTGTGTGTTTGTCTGAGTCGCTGGTTCAGCTCTGCGTGTTTCAGTCGGCTCAGCAGATGTTTGCTGATAATCTCAGACTGTTCCCTCGCCGCCCCTATGTTTACTCCCAAACTGTCCCATGATGCAGCAGGAGAGGCGGCTGAGTTTCCACTTTGCTCTGCAGTTTGGAGACTGTGAGACGTTCAGATGTTTAGTGTACAGGTTACTGTGCAGCACTCCATCACACTCTGTGTGTTCCTGTAGGACCTGAGCATCTTCACCATGCCCTTCCTGGATGGAGACCCAGGACGAGCAGAGAAGGATGGCAGCAGTAAGGTAAAAGCACATTTTCTTCATTTTCTTTCACACCCACCCTGATTTGTTTTTTGTTTTTTAGAGTAGAGGCCAATCAGATCCAGATTCATGTGCAGCTGACCCAGTCCACAGGCAGAGGTTCTTAGAACAGTCCAGCCTAGAAGTAATAAATGCATGAATGAGCTTTTCAGCATCACTCTGAGAAAGGATGTTTCTAATTTTAGAAATATTACACAAATGCAAAAAAGCGGTCCTACATATTTGTTTAATATGTGCATTGAAGGACATATCCTGGTCAAAAATGACTCCAAGATTTCTCACAGTGTTACTGGAGGCCAAAGTAATGCCATCCAAAGTAAGTATCTGGTTAGACACCATGTTTCTAAGATTTGTGGGGCCGAGAACAAGAACTTCAGTTTGATCTGAATTTAGAAGCAGGAAATTAGAGGTCATCCAGGCCTTAATGTCTTTAAGACATTCCTGCAGTTTAACTAATTGATGTGTGTCATCTGGCTTCATTGATAGATAAAGCTGAGTATCATCTGCATAACAATGAAAATTGATGCAATGCTTTCTAATAATACTGCCTAAGGGAAGCATGTATAATGTAAAAATGACACCCTTCAGCCTCCTGGTAGTAAATTTTCAAAGACAAATAGAAATTAAACGTAAACATCAAATAATTCTAAAAACTGAATATTCCCGTTTCATCAGCGTCTCACTTTAAATGACCAAGCCGTGATTTTTGTGTCACTATTTCTTTCATATCTTTTGTCAGGGGTTCAAGATTTTAACTGTACTGACATGTTTCTTAGTGCATGCAGGAACATAAAAATAGGTCCTTCCAACCCCATAAGTTATTGTTACAAGTTATTTTACTAGACCTGAAAAAAGCTCTGTTTCCGGTGACTCTGCCGTTTGAGTTTCAGACCACCCCGATCATAATTTTTCACACTCACTTAAAAACACAGATTTTATATGTCGGGCAGCCACAAATGCTTAAATACATAAATCCATGTTTGCAAGGTCACCTCTGAAACACCTGTATGACCAGAATATAGTTTATTAAGGCTTAATGTATGAATGTTCTCTGAATCACCCGCACTGTCATAACACCGTACATGACCACACAGCAATTACACTTCAGTGCCTGTTTTTACACACACACAAACTCTCCTTATGTGTAACTGGTAACAAATAATAGAAAACTGAAACGTTAGATCTGAGCACCATCTGAGTCGGTCCTTTGAACCTCATCATGAGGCAAAAAGGGCAAAAAATTAAAAATGAAGCCGTTAGTGTGGAACAGCTTTTCACACGTCTGCTGATGAACTGTGCCTGAAAATCCACACAGCTACAGCAATCTGACAGCAGAAGGGTTATTACCATTATGAACAGTCACTGAATGCCGTCTGGGAAAAAGCTTCGACTGTCATTTTGTCAAAGACTGAAACAGATCCAAAGCTGCGTGTGAACGTTACACTGAGAAACCTGCCAAAGAAAAAAGCATAAACTGTACCGAGGCTGCCAGGAGGCTCTGACACTTCCTTACATTTTGGAAATTAATTAATAACTTGTCTAATAATAGTCTGTGCATAGAACTTCTTTTATGTGTGTTTAAAGCATAGCTAAGATCTCTGAATCTCTTATTAGCGATCAGATTAAGGATTTTCTATCTTAATCACCTTTTATCTAGAAAACTGCATAGTACAACCACTGCTGTTCTTAAGTATTTACTGATTATATTACTGCTACTGATAATAAATGTGTGTGAATGTGGATGGTATGTCATCAGCTCCAGGTACTGTAATTAAAAGAGTACCACAGGGGTCAGGATTAGGTCCTGTACTTTTTATTCTTTATATTAATAACATCACACAGAATATGGAGAGCGTGACAATACCATCTGTATGCTGATGACTGTGTTATTTATAGCTCTGCTCCTACTCAAGCAGAAACTTGCTCGAGTCCAGTCAGCATTTGACACATTCAAGAAAATCTTTATAGTCTGAAACTTGTTTTGAATGCAGATAAGATGAAACTTATGCTGTTCTCTAACAAGTCTAAATCTTAACCTCAGGCTCCTCCACAAATATTTACTGTGCAAAATGCTCAAAATGAATTGCATCTGAGTATAAAAATCTTGGTTTTGTTAGATAATTCTCTTTCTTTTATTCCACACATTCAATGTTTAGTTAAAAACTAAAATTAAAGCTGAGCTTTTATTTTAGAATCAAGTCTTGACTAGGCTTCCTGTGCTTGATTATAGTGGTGTTTTGTATATGCACGCTTCTTCTCAGAGTCTTCCTGTTTCACAGTTCATTGAGATTTACCAAAGCTCTTATGCATCATTGCTTACTTTAGGAGCGTGTTGGATGCCCCCCCCCCACACACACACACACACACATATTTGTAGACTCAGGCACTGGTGTGTTTTTATTTAGAAGTGTATTTGGGTCAGCTTGCTTCTCATCTACAGTTAGGACAGAGAAAGAACATGTGCTGCTCCACATATGTGGAATAAATACAAAAGAGCCTCAGACTGCAGGAACTGGTCTCTGTGAATGAGTTTAAGGAACTGTTAAATAAGATGTACACGACTGCACTAAATTGTAGATGTTTGTTATGATTTCATTCTTATATTTAGAATTATTTGGTGTCATTTTTATCCTATTTCCTTTGTGCTGCTTTTGTGTGTAACTCTGGAAACTGTGCTGTTGTCATCTTGGCCAGGTCGCTCATAAACAGAGGTTTTAATCTGAATATGTTTTACCAGGTTAAATAAAGGATGTAGCTCAGCTTCAGGTGAGAAGCCTGAATGACATCCTGAGTAAATATAAATGGACTAGTTCTTATATAGTGCTTTTCTACTCAGTCTGAGCACTCAAAGCACTTATACAACACGTTTTTTACATTTACCCATGCATACAAGCACTTCCATGTTTTTACTAAGCTAAGTTAATTAATTTAAATTAATTAACATTCACACACATTCATACTCCGACGGAACGGTCGGAGAGCAACTTGGGGTTAAGTATCTTGCCCAAGGATACATTGGCATGTAGCCTGGAGTAGCCAGGAATCGAACCGCTGACCTTCCGATCAGTAGGTGACCTGCTCTACCTACTGATGGCTGAAAGATCCTATGTGGCCTCCATATTGAACTACCATGTTCACATGATTTTCAGTAAAATTGACCTCTGACTCTCAAGCTTCAGGTCAGGGTTGCTAAAATTTTAACTCATGAGAGATTTTTAGTATTTTTAGTGGTATCAATTTGGAAATCCTACATTGCTCTCAAGTTCACGGTGTCCACGCCGCCACACTCATCCAGCAGCTGGTGACAATACCCCATCAGCTTTTTTTCAGGCTGAGAGGTAAAAAGTATTAGTCCCAGCACAGAATCAAACACTGTTCACTCCACACAGCTGTTTTCCAGCTGTTCCAGCAGAAATTATCCAGTTAGGAAGGTTTATGTTCACGACTTCCTCCTGTCCTGCAGGGGGAGCCTGTGTGCCACTCTGCCAGCCCCACCAGGAGCTTCTTCCATCGGGCTCCGTTCAGCCGACCCTCCAGCCCCCGCTCTGCCCCCGCCAGGACCTCCACCTCCAAAACAAGCCCCGGCTCCCCTAAAACCATTTTCCCCTACCAGCCCGCACCCCCGCAGCAGGACTCACCGCCTAAATCTCCACACAGGTAAACACACCTGAAGCACACACACTGTTTTATATTAAATGAATATGTATGGATGACAAAAGGTGCCCTGAAGGCCTCCATAGTTTAATTTTGGTTTTAAAGGGGACTCACATTACATGTGTGTGTGCGTGTGTCAGGCTGAGTTTCAGTGGGATCTTCAGGTCTGCCTCCAGGGATTCAAACCATCAACCTTCATCCTCCCCTGTCAGCATCAAACTGTTCACCCGCAAGAAAGACAAGAAAAGAGGTACAGTGTGTGTGTATGTGTGTGTGTGTGTGTGTGTGTGTGAGACAGAGAGAGCTGGTCAACACTGCCACCTGCTGTTCACACTGCAGTTTCTGAAGGTTCAGGCCTTCCTCACATCATCACAGACAGTTTTAAAAGATGGAGGAGATGCAGGTTGTGACCTCAGGTGTAAACCAGGGTTATAATAGTTTACATTATAGTTTAGTTTTTGTTAGTTTTCAGAGTGGTTTTGCTCGTTTTTATTAGTTTTAGTTTTTCATACTTTGTCAGGTGCAAGATTCAAGGTACTAGAGTGACTCTTGTGTGATAAAAACTGTTCACAGACAGCAGCACTACATGCTAAATGTGTGTAATATTAAGGACACACCTGAACATCAACAGGGAGAAACAAAGAAAAACATGAACTCCCAACCTCAATAAATTCTACAATAAATTCTACAATAAAGTTCAGCATCAGTGCAGCAGATTAACAACAGCTACATGTGGAGTTTGACAAAAACAAACTCTTTGAAGGAGTCAAAGGTCAAATCCAGCTGCATCCTGATGCTGAAGCTGCTTCTGTTTTGGAGCTAGCTTGCTCTAATTAGCCTTCAGGGTCTTTACGGTCTCTGTACACAATGAAGTGTCCGACCTCATGTCCGCATTTATGCTTGTGTAGCTGGTGTGTGTGTTAATTACCTTGTGGTCGTGGTGGTGTTGTATATGTGGTGCCAGCTGGGACTTTTTTTGGTCCTCGCTCTTTGTGCTCAGTTTTTTGGCTGCAAACATATTTGTTCCTGTTTTTCCACTTTCTTCATTCCTTCACGTCCATCCCGATAGTTTCAGCAGCTCCCTCCAGGAATTTGCTGACAGTTGTGAGTCCTTATATTGATGCTTTGATTATTAGTCCTGATTGTTATTCTCTCACTGATAAAGTAGCCGGAAACGCACAAGGACGCAACAGGTTCATCACAGCGTTGTGGGTTGCGTGGACTCAACAAGCAGTCACGTTTCCCCACAGGTGAACGTCAGGTTATGTCGTAGGATCAGAGCAGTTTCCTTGTGTGTTCTTCTCAGCTGGATGTTGGTGTTTTTTTCCTGACTGAGAAGTGTTCCTCACATTTTTCATCATCCACAACAAGACACGCATCTATCTGTGCTATCATAGTCAGAAACTCCATATGGGAGTCTGCTGCTTTCTCTGCAGAGCGCTGACATTACTTTGTGTACCAGCGCGGTGAGCGAGCACACACACACGCACACACACACACACACACACACACACACACACACACACACACACACACACACACACACACACACACACACACACACAGCTGCCTGACGGCGCTCCCAGCTTAAATTATTTCATATCAACCCACAAGGCTTAAAAAAAAACAAGTAAATGAAAGTCAGTTTATCGATAATTTCAGTTAGTTTTGTAAACTCACAATTCAGTTTGAATTAGTTATCATTTTTTCCTTTTAATTATAGTTTTCATTTATTTTAGTAAACGACAATGTTCTTTCAATTTCAGTTTTCATTATTTCGTTCATTTTCGTTAACTATAATAACCCTGGTGTAAACGCTGACTCGTGTGTGTGTGTGTGTGTGTGTGTGTGTGTGTGTGTGTGTGTGTGTGTGTGTGTGTGTGTGTGTGTGTGTGTGTGTGTCAGTGCAGCATCAGGACCTGGTCTGGATCTGTATTAGTTATTATATTAGTGCTGCTGAGCTGGATGGAGGGCTGACATCAGGCCAGTCTGGTTTCAGCAGTCGTGTTTTTGTTTTTGGACCTTGTGGATGTGCCTGCCTTTTATAACTGTGTCACACACATACACTCCCCAGATTACAAACAATGTGCTTAAAAAGCAAATGATGCAGAGAGGAACCAGAGTGATCCACACCAGGTTAGTGATTGGTGAAGTGATGTGGTCAGCTGGTCGTCCCCTGAACTTCATTTAGGAAACAAACCACTGAGCCTGCATCCAGGTGACTGATCATCATTCAACCCGCCTGCACGTCCCTGTGAGGCTTCCACCTGCTCTGACTGACAACAAGAGGTCACTGAGAAGAATCCAAAGTAGTTTTGAATAACTTTCTAATAAAGTCTGACTGAAGTATTTCAGTCCTGATACAATTTTAAGATGCTGAAACTTTTGGAGCTTGATATCCTGCCAACGTTGCAGCAGTGCTGCAGGTTTTAGTTGTTCAGACACCCTTCACTTAGAGCGTGGTGTGTCGTCTTTATATGGAAAGTAGCTTCCTGCTAATTTCTAACTCATAAAGCCTCATAAAACCTTCTTTTTCATCCATCCATTCGCCGGGTCACGGGGTCAGGAGCCTAAGCAGAGAAGCCCAGGCTTCCCTCTCCCCAGCCACCTCCTCCAGCTCATCCGGAGGGACCCCAAGGCGTTCCCAGGCCAGCCGAGAGATATAATCTCTCCAGCGTGTCCTGGGTCTACCACGGGGCCTCCTCCCGGTGGGACATGCCCGGAACACCTCACCCAAGAGGCGGCCAGGAGGCATCCTAATCAGATGCCCGAGCCACCTCAACCGGCTCCTTTCGATGTGGAGGAGCAGCGGCTCTACTCTGAGCCTCTCCCGGATGGCCTTCTTTTTCGTGCATGTTAAACTTTGTTGTAACAGAACAGCTGCACTGATCCTTTGATCGCAGCACAAAGAATTTGGACTGTTTCTGAGTGTTTGGTTGATTTTGGGAACTGAAGCAGCTTTGGGAACATAAACACCATCAGACCAAAGAAGAGGATGCTCCTGCCTCCTGTTTTCACATGACTGTGAAATCTGAAAGAGCTGCTCAGAGCTTTCCAAAGTGTGTTTTTCCTACACAGGGGCTTCTCAGCCTGTCAGACACAGCTCAGGGATGAAAAAATTAAACGTGCACATACAGGCAGCAAGGCATCAGAGCGCCTTCAGTCACTTCCTGCAGACATGAAACAGTAAACTGGGATGGTTCCCAGGATGGAGAGACGGTCCCCACAAAACAACAAAATAAACAGGTCTGTGACCCCATAATGTCAGTAATACAAGCATGCATACACACACACACACACACACACACACACACACACACACTGCAAACGTAATTATCCCCATTTTGTGTCAGCAATGAGTCAGACAGTACAAGGTCTCTGCATGTCCTTGCACACACACGCACACGCACGCACACACAGAGTCTCTGGGCAGATTATCTGTGTTTTCAGACGTTCTGTTTGATCTGTAATAAAGTCACCTAAAAAAAACTTTCAGGGCCGAACAGGAAGGATATGTAAAACACACACACACATATGCACACACACATATGCACACACGCACACGCGCACACACGCACACGCGCACACACACGCGCGCGCACACACACACACACACAGCCTCCTAAGTGAAGCATTCAGCACTGAACCGTGAGCATGCCACCTGCTTTGTGTCCTGCTGTTGCAGCTCACACTGTTAGCGCCATCTTGTGGTTACTATATCTGCTCCAGTCTGCATGCCAAAGTATCCTTGGGCGGAGACTGAAGCCTGAGCTGCTGTTGTTAATCGGAGTTAAAGATTAGGTACTCAGTACAGTAGAAAAGTGCTGAAGAGGACCAAGGAAGGATCAAAGGAGCTAAATCCAGTTCTTCAGTCCAGGCATGGACACCGTCAGCTAAAGCAAACACCTCACAATGTCCTACATGGAAAACCGTGAACGGCTTGAAATCTTGACTAAGACCGCGAGACAGTCTAGCAGCCTGATTGGCCAACTGAACACAGGTGTGGCACAGAAGGAGCGAGAAACAGAAAATAAAGGAGAGCCGGCCTGCAGAACCTGGCAGCTTCAGCGTGAGCAGAGCCCTCATTTCTCTGCATCATCTCCGTCCTGATGTTTGAATCCACTGCACGGCCTCACAGACAGGAGCTGAGCCTCAGTCACATTTATGGAGGCCTCGCTCCTGTCAGCCGTTATGAATACGTGCAGCCTGGAAGCAATTTGTTTTACGGAAATTAAAAATCAATTCAGACTCTATTAGTGGGACCAAATCAGCTTAGCTGCTGCTGCTGTTATTAACACACACACTCAGCGCCTCGTCGCCCCTCCCGCTTAAATTTCCAGAGCTGAACTTGGCATCTCTTCAGTTTGGGAATTTGGCAGCTCGCTCTCACACTCACATGTGTATCCATGCCTTCAGAGGACACTGCATCGACTCCAGCCTGAAACAGAGCCGTGACCCAAACTTTAAAAAAAGGCTTCTTCTTAAAAAGAGACTTTTTTAGCCCACAGGGAAAACATTTTATCATGTGACAGTCCACACAGATTTAGGTCCCCTCTGCAGGGGTAACATGCCTGCATCCTCGCTAATGCCCAGCAGGGGGCGACTCCTCTGCAGTCTGATTGTATAGAGGTCTGTGAGCCTCCTGCTCAGCTGATCTGATGACTTCCGCTGCACTGATACTCAGCTGTACAGTGTACAGGTGGGCAGCATCACATGACACTGGTTCACTGGTCGGACCTCGTCCTGTCAATCAAAGAGAACTTTCCAGGCTCCGGTTGCCTCGGTAACCCTCTAATGTATTTACCAGCCTATCAGAAGCACCCTTCACTCTCATTGGTGCTCGCCTCCGAGATGAAAGGAAGTCAACCTGGGACCCGCCCACTTTGCATCGTCAGCTTTGTCACGTGAAGTCTCTGACTGTCTGTGACTTCCTGGGGTCATCAGGTCACTGAGTCACTTCCTGTGTGGATGCATCTTTAGAAGGTGTGGGTGTTGTCGAGGTTACTCTGAGCTCCTGTAAAGTCTGTTTGGAGGAGTTTTTGGTATTTCTGACCCGGTTTAAGTGCCGTGTGACTGCAGCCATCGGTGGTCCTGGTTTCAGCTCCTGAGGATGGAGCTCCCTCTCAGACGGAGCAGAAACCTGCTGCTGCCGGACGCTCTGTGGTTCAGAACTACCCGTGAGCCTCTGGGCCTCCACGCCAACAGCTGATACGTGTTTTTGCTGGAGTCCTGCTGCTGTGTAAGTAAACAGTGACCTGATATTAGAAAGCTGCTGCTTTATCATCTGCTCATAATCCCTGTAACTGTGATCCTTTAATAAACCGAGCGGAGCACATCAGGTCCAGATGGAGCAGAGAGCTTTTGTTTCCGTCACCCTCACACACACACACACACACACACACACTCAGGTACACTGTAAAAACCTTCATGTTCTCCGCTCATGTTCACCACCAGAAACCAGCCAAGTGCTTGTTCCCACGCTGCAGGACGCACAAACATCAGCAGCTCTCCTCCGCCCGCCCGCACCAATCTGCAGCGTCATCGTAGCTCTCTGATTCTTCGAACTCAGCTTTCCACCTGAAACATTCACACATCAGTTCAGATGTAACGCTTCAGCTCATACTCGCAGCTTCTTCTGCTGCTGTAAACGTGTTGCACAAACATCATCAGGAGGAAGAAGGAAGAAGCAGGATTCCTTCAGCATCAGCATTTTAACAGAGACAGCAGCTCGCTGCCTTTAAAGGGACTGAATGCTTCATGTTTCTGACCTTACAGGCAGTTTTGAATCAACTCGGTGTGAACATGTTTTCATCACGTTCACACCGAGCTGAGTCAAAACTGCAGCAGAAGGAGAAAAGCTGAAGATTCACTTTGAGGCCGCAGAGACGTGGGATAGAAGAAGAAGAGGTACAGCGAGCCTCCTCCTCCTCCTCATTCAGACAGGATCAGCCTGACTTTACCTCCAAAATGTTTTTCAGTGCAGGCAGCAGAGGGAGGCGTGCCTAACACACACACACACACACAAAGTGAGCACTGATACTCTGCAGGGCTCAAACACTCTGAGGACTGCTGCTGGACAGGCACGTCTGTCCTCCAAACACTTTCCCTTGCTTTACCGTCTGCCTGTTTACCTGTCTGCCTGTGCACCTGTCTGCCTGTGCACCTGTCTGCCTGTACCTGAGAACGGCGCTGGGATTACGACTTGTTGTGGATTTTAATTTCCTGTTTAAAGAAGGCTTTTGATGGCTGCAGTTTCTCCTCCTCCTTCAGCTCTGCAGCTTTGGGCTCAAATCTGTAAGAAAAGACTTCAAACCTAAGGATTCTACATCAGCCAATCAGAAGGCAGCGTCTGTCCTCAGGGCTCAGGATTGGCTCACGGCTGCGTGTTTTTATTTAAGCTCTGTAAAGTTTGTGCAGTTGAAATTTATCTCGCTTATTTTTGTTTGATTACTTTCAAAGTAAATTTTATTGATTTCATTTAAGCTTCATTTTAAATTTAGAATTCCACATTTTCCCGATCTTGGAATAAATATGTGAATTTCTATATTTAATTATATTACACTAAAACTTTAACTGAATTCATTTCAATCGGAACTTGATTCTATGACTTTATAAATTGATCACTTAGTCTTTAATCTTTTCAGTAGTTCATAAAGATTTATTTAAAGTTTATTTCTCTCACTAGTTTGTGTTTTATTATTTTTTTATTTGAGTTATTGTGAATGAGCTGATTTGATGGCGATGAGACGCCTGAGCAGCCTGGTGCTGAGGAAGTGGAAGGAGAAAGAGAGGTGGACGGGGAGGAGGAGGAGTGAACCGTATGCAGGAGGAGAGGAAGATGACGAGGAGGAAGAGGAGGAGGAGGAGAGGAAGATGGAGAGGAGAGACAGACAGACGCACCGATGGATGATGAGGAGGAAGTCTGAACCGTGTGGACCGATGGAGGGAGAGGAAAAGATGGAGGAGAAGAAGAAGAGCGACGGGCGGAAAGAACGCAGGAAGTCTGAACCCAGCGTGGAGGAAGGAGTCAGGAAGGAGAGGAAGAGGATGGAGACAAGCAGAGGGAGGGAAAGGAGGAAGTCAACATCATGGTTAATGGTGGAGGACCGAGCAGCAGGACAGGTGGACAGAAAGAAGCTGAGGCGGCGGTCGGAGCCCTGCAGCGTCCTGCACGTCCAGCTGCTTCCTCTGTCCAGCAGGAAGAGGAGGGAGCTGCTGCAGAGGCGGATGGGCCGCCGCACCTCCTGCAGCGAGGAGGAGGAGCATCACCTGAGCAGAGGGAGGTCAGACCCCACCGGCCCGCTCGACCACAGTAAGCAAAAAGATGACAGGAAGGTTTGATCTGCTTTTAGCAGTGCAGCAATCTCTCCTTCGAGGGCGTCTCCTGGTGCCCCTCTGCACCTCCTCCAGGGTGTCACTCGTTTCTCTGCAGTGTGTGTTTTATCTGCTGCAGTGGGTCAGCGAGGAGTTTGTGTTCAGGTCATTTCTGCTGCATGCTCTCAGAAAGCTCAGGACAATCTCAGGCTGTGAATATTAAAGCGCCTGGTCCTGGTCGTGGCTTCCACACTGGAAGCTGTGGGTTCAGTTTGGGGTGGGGGGAGTCTGCAGACCGAGCTCTCAGATCCAGCCAGCGTGAAGTCGATGTTCCTCTCTGGTTTCTGGGGTTATCTAAAAAAGCATCATGAGTAGAAATCAGTCCTGAGCTGCACGAGCAGACGTCCTCGAAGGGGAGACGGGCACATTTAGATCAGGTATGATTTGTAAGCTTGGTGGCAAAGAAACAAGCCAAAACTTCACAACAAGCACCCAGCAGCTCCAAAAAAGTAATCTGTTACAGTAGTACTCTTTCCTGCTATAAAAACTAATGCATTACTGTACTTACTCCCTCCCTGCAGAAATGCTTTACATTACTCTTTGATTTTTGCACTTGGAACCTTGGAGCTGACGTGGCTTTGAGGAGCCTGTTTAGGATTTAGCTCAGAGCTGGCAGCAGAGATGAGACAAACAGAGGCTCCTCAGATAAACGTTGTTCTTACAGCGGTTCTTCTGCAGCAGGTCAGAGTTATCATCTGTTTGCTGCTTCTGAAGAGCGTTGACGTCGTGTTGGCTGTGGTGGATTGTTTCACATTCTTGTGCCGGTCTCATCTCCTCCATCTGCTAAAGCAGCTGAACCCAACACTGGTCACATGTAGCAGGACACCGGGGGGGACTTAAACTTTACCTGAACCCGAGTCCAGAAAAATACAAAGTACTGCAACATCCATAACAGGAAATGATCAACAGTAATATTAGGCATGAAGATCTATAAGATCTGACAAAGGAAGCAAAACTGTGCAGTGCGCTTCATTCCAGGTGGAAGCACAACCTGTAGGTACCTACATGTACCCGTCACAGAGCTCCAATAGCTAACTCAGCTCCATAGGGCACCTGTGGTGCCCATCCGGTTCAGGATTTCACCCACAACAAGCACCAACCATCTTGAGTCTGCAGCCACCTCAGCAAAGGGGTGCAAACCATGGTCCATTCAGACTCAGTGTCCCTGAGTGGGAGCTTTCCAGCACACCCTCACTATACGTTTGGGTATGCCAGGTCTGTCCATCGTCCTCCCCCACCACCTGATCCGAATCACCAATAGGTCACAGATCAGCTCCTCTCCTCACCTGAGAGTCCAGAGCATACGGCCGCAGATCTAAAGATAGGATTACACTTATGAATGTCCTCATGCTTGAACATGGTGTTTGTTATGGACAAACTGTGGTTTGCACAGAGGTCCAATAACAGAACACCACTTCCTCCCAATCACACTCCTCCTGGTCTCACTGTCATTGTCCACATCAGCATTGAAGTCAGTTAAGGATGATGGAGTCCCAGGATGGGGCACCTTTCACTTCCCCACTCAGGAACCCCAAGAAGGCGGGGTTTTCTGAACGGTCCTTCAGTGCATAAGAGCAAACAGTCAGAACCCGTCCCCCTACCTGAAGGTGCAGAGAATGAACCCTCGCATCCACTGGTACACCCACCCCTGCTGTCTCAGCAGGGGCAGCTCCAAAGCCCGACTATATCTAACATCCTCAAGCACCAGCTCAGGCCCCTCCATTAGGTCCTGGTACCAGGTACTTTTTTAGTACCCACTCAGCCCAGGTTTCAAGCGATCCGGAAATGTGACGTTGAGCACAGCACACCACCAATTGGCCAGGGAGTGTCGTCACTAGATGAGCCATGAGAGCGACTCCTTCACCAGAATCAAACACACCATTTTCAAGACCCAACAGTGACAAGCCAACACTGAGGTCCAACAATGAGAAACCAACGTCTCTGAGCTCAGTGGCAGAGGAGAACTGAGAACATGGATGGTTCGATGGTTCGAGCGAAGGGGTCGATGTAGTGCCCGACCTCCTCTGGGAAACTGTCAGGCTGAACCTCAGTTTAGAAAAGTTGTATAAATAGTTTTAAACAGAAACACTAAAAAGTGAATTAACTTTAAAAAATGGAGAAAAGAAGTGAGAAAGAAAGAGACGATTTCCAGCAAACTTACCTGCCGACTGTTACACACTGACAGCATCAAACTTCCTCTCTCACTTCCTGTCATATCTCCTGATCCTGAGCTGGCTGTTCATATTAAACCCAAGTTTTTAATAATGAGTCCAGCATATGCACAATAACCTCTGTGAGCCCAAAGGCTGCTCTAAACACTCAGGATCTGCCCTGGATCTGTAACAGGAAACAAACCAGAAGTTAAAACATAGAAAGAAAATGAAATAATAATACGAGGGGTGGTCCAGTAAAAGTAATAAAACCATATAAACCATTTAAGAAAAGGCCAGTAAAGACGGGATTTCAGGTGCTTTCACAGTCCTGTAGACACACAGAGGGCTGATGGGTAATGCGACACAGGTGGGAGCAGGGAGGGGCGTCAAGAGGCAGGAAGTAAAAGATGCTCAAGGTGAAGCAAAGAAAGCAGCGAGCTTCATTTCTCAGCTCCAGTCCAACAGACAAAACCAGAGAAAACAAGGAGGGACCTACACCCCCCCTGAAGACCCCACCAACCAGCAATAACACACCACACCACCTTTCTGCCAGCCATCAGACTGAAGCAGTCTGGTAGCTCCTCGGTGACGTTACCTGCAGGGCTTTCTGAGCACCTTCATGACTTCAGGTGAATGTGAGGTTAACCAGGCCCACATAATCTCTGCTCAGGTCTTTTGTTGAGCCCTTTGTGTGCACTTGATTTGTGTGTGTGTGTGTGTGTGTGTGTGTGTGTGTAACCTGGGAGTGCAGGAACAAAGAAAAGGCTGGAAAACAAACCTAATCCTGTTATCGCCGCTCCAGGTCCGACTCAGCGTGCGTCACTGCACCGCGGAGCTTCTCACCGAACCTGAGCCTGTAATCAGTGTTTGTGCGATCAGACTGATAGTGTCGCTGCACCGTGACCTCACCGTGGTTCAGTGCGAGGGGGCCTGACACGCTGCCACACACACAGTCATTACAACTTTATTTGTACGGCACACAGTCACAGAGGGAGCCACACACTGGAGCAGACAGATTCAGCACAGAGACGGTCATCAGTGATTTACTGACGTACAGCCTGAGTAATAAATCATCATGAAGCAGCAGCAGGCACGACAGACTAACAGTGCAGCAGGTAAGGCGGACACTGTGAGCCAATCAGCATCCCTCCTTTCTGACACCTGGAATAAGGGAACTCCAGCATGCACCGACCCGGTCACTGAGTCCATAAACTCACCAGAGCAGTGCTTACCGGGGTCAGGCTGACAGGTGCTGACTACTATAGGACTGGGGGGCTTCTGTAATGACAGCCATCGCCCCCTGCTGGCTGCAGGCTTAAGGACGCTTGTTTCAGGTGAAGAAAACAACTTAGATTTAGAGATGATAACTGAAAGACAGATTTTCAGAAAGCTTTCTTTATACATCTGTGGTTACAACATGAACCTAAACAACGCTCACATCCTCACAGTGCATTATGGGACATGAAGTTTGCAATTATTTGGGCCTGAGAGGGTTCAGAGTCATCCTGCTCCACTTCCACTCGAGTCACAGAAGAAGGAAATGTTTTTGGGAAGTTTGGTTTGTTTAATTTATGCAGTTTGAGTTCAGAGCCTGAGACATGCAGAGAAATCCCCTCAGTGAGGCCTGCAGTGTGTGTGTGTGTGTGTGTGTCTAATCTGTTAAAGTGCCTGTCACTTTTTGTTCCCCCAGCACACTGTGTAGAGTTTCCTATTAGCAGATTGCTGTGTGTCAGAGAGGGAAGTACAAGCTAACCTACATTATTAAACACACACAGAGTACTTACTGTTCTCTGCTGCTTTGTTGCCAACATCCTTCACATTTTTCTGACGTTGTCCACAAACAGACGTGACCTGGCAGCAGCAGACAGGCACAGATAAGGGGGGGGGGCTGCATTGCTCTCCTTTGTTTCCTCACTGGAGCTGAAGGCCTCCATTACAGCAGACCTGCAGAGCTCCACCAGAGCAGCTCTGCACCATTCACAGCTCAGAATAATCCTCGGTGCAGGCCCTCGCTTGGGCTGGTCTGTAACAAGCTCCTCCCCTTTTAAACCAGCTTTCTTGTGACTGGCCCAACTCTGGAAGCCTAACGAGGGGCAGCACTCATTCTAAAAACCAACATTTCTGGTAATTAATGTGAAATAAATATTCCTCAGATCTCTGACAGCCAGCCAACCTTTAAAAAAGAAGAACCAGAACCTGCAGTTACACTACCATCCACAAGAGGCTCCACCACAGACTCTGACATCTTTATGGATGCACTATATTACCAAAAATATTCACCCACTCACACACAAACCTGAGTAACATCCATCCTTAAACCAGAGGGTTTAATATGATGTGGGCCCACCCTTTGCAGCTATAACAGCTTCAGCTCTTCTGGGAAGTCTTTCCACAGGTTTAGGAGTGTTTATGGGAATTTCTGACCATTCTTCCAGAAGCACATCTGTGAGGTCAGACACTGATGTTGGAGAGAAGGCCTGGCTCACAGTCTCCGCTCTAATCCATCCCAAAGGTGTTCTATCAGGCTGAGGTCAGGTCTCTGTGCAGGCCAGTCAAGTTCTTCCACACCAAACTGGCTCATCCATGTCTTTATGGAGCTGCTTTGTGCACTGGTGTGCAGTCATGTTGGAACAGGAAGGGGCCATCCCCAAACTGATCCCACACAGTTGGAGCATCAAATTGTCCCAAATGTCTTGGTATGCTGAAGCATTAAGAGTTCCTTTGACTGGAACTAAGGGGCTGCTCGGCCATGGAAACCCATCCATGAAGCTCTCTGCACTGGTCTTCAGCTAATCTGAAGGTTGGAGGTCTGTAGTGACTGACTCTGCAGAAAGCTGGTGACCTCTGTGCACTATGACCCTCCACTGACCCCACTCTGTGATTTTACGTGTCCTCCCACTTCATGGCTGAATCGTTCCCAATCGCTTTCACTTCATTATAATCCCACTAACAGCTGACTGTGGAATATTTAGCAGTGAGGAAGCTTCAGGCCTGGACTGTCTGCACAGGTATCATCCCATCATGATACCAGCAGCACTTCCATGTCAGAGGGAGGAGTGGGAAACGCTGCAGTGCAGCACTGGGAGGGTGTGTTTGCTCTATGATGGGAGCAGAGTGTGTATGAAGGTGCTAACTGCAGACTTCGGCCTATCTGGTCAAACCTTTGGATTTTCTTACACAATCATAAAATAAATATGGTGCAGAGGTCTCTGCAAGCCAGAACTGACTGACTGTCCTAGTGACATCAGTTAAACAGTGTGTAATTAAAGCGCACACCCCTCCTTGATGATGAGCTACAGCTTCATGTCAAAGTTCAGTAAGCCCATCAACAGCCCCCACTATCTCCCTCCAGAACACAAAACTGTAGCACATCTACACACGATGAGTTACAAAAGGAACAAAAGAAACAGCAAACGACCTCTGACCTCATTTCCTCAAACTCGGCCAGCAGCCAGGGGCCATAAAACCTAGAATTCCAGCTTCAGGATGTAGTTTGATTTGATTTGATGGGAACAGTGCACATTAATAAACAATCTGTAAATGTGCCAGAACCAGCCAGAAGGCTATTTTTCATCCTGAGGTTGGCACTCGCTCAGGGAAAGTGATGCACCTGGATTCACTGAAAGCTTTAGTTCAGTTTCACTGAATGTGAGCTTTTTAGAACACAGCTCTCCACAATAAGAGCACAGGAGGCTTTTACTGCACCGGTCTCAGACTGGGCCGAACTGGGCCATTAAACTACAGAGTTTAACGGCCCAGTCTGAGCAGTGCCGTGAAAGGCTCAGTTATTTCTGCTCCAACACTTTATCACCTGCTGCTGTGTGTGTGTGTGTGTGTGTGTGTGTGTGTGTGTGTGTGTGTGTGTGTGTGTGTGTGTGTGTGTGTGTGTGTGTGTGATCTTCAGCTGTCACAGCGGACTGATGTCCTTCGTCCCTGATAAATATAGGCGGAGGGGGGCGTGGTTTAAAGTCAGGAACACGCCTCACGCAGTGACCCTGAGCTTCCTGCAGGAGGCGTCGTCTCCTCAGTTATTCCTCAAGCTTCAGACTCACTGACTGTTCTCCTGTTTAAATCTCTCCCACCTTTCCTTTCCCCTGCTGTCATCCTGCTCCTCCGCCCTGCTCCACCCTTCTCCTCCTTCCTTTGCTCTTTTCTTCTCCTTCCACACTCCTCACCTCCTTCTCCTTACTTCACCTCCCATTCTTCTTCTTCTTCTTGCTCTCCTCATCCTACTCTCTCCTTCTTTTCCTCCTCCTTCCCCTCCTCCCAGCCCACAGCCTGTCCTCCCCTCCCCCTCCTGCTGCTCCTCCCGTCTCTCGTCAGGAGGAGGTGAACGTTTTCCGTCTGGAGACGTACCTGACGGAGCCGAGGCGTCCGGAGACCAGGAGGCTGCGCTCCTTCTCCTCGCCCCCCGACACCGGCCAGCGAGCCTCTCCGTTCTCCTCCTCATCCTTCACCTTCTTCTCCTCCTCATCCTGCTGCCAGCCGCCTCCACCGGCCCCGCCTCCAGTGGCATCTCTTCCTGCTGCTGCTGGGATGCTGGTGAGTGCGGAGCGTGTATTGATCCTCCATGTTTGTTGGCAGCTGGAGTTCAGCTGGTGCGGGTGCTGCTGCCCTACAAACAGGCGCCACCCTGAGACTAAAGTATTAATTTATTGATTCAAGTATGACACACTTTTGATCAGAAACTAAAGAAACGGGGGAAATGTTCCAAAATCCCGAGCGCTGACTCTCATCGGCTCTGCTCGGCTGTTTCCGGCCTGCTCCGGCTCTGATCGGCTGTTTCCGGCAGCCGAGCGCGGTGACGCTGAAACGCAGTCAAGTTCGCGCCGACAGTGAAGTGGGACAGGAAGCTGTACTACCAAAGTAAGAAAATAAATTTGAAACAAAATAGATGAAGCTGGATGTGCCGGGCTGGAGCCATATATTTGTCAACTTTTTGTTCAAATTTAATATATTTACAACAGAAATATACTAAAAATGTATTTTTTTTTAAAAATTGTATAAAACCTTTATTTTACCAGGTAAAATGATTGAGAACCAGTTCTCATTTACAAACATGATTATGAGACTACAGGAAACTGGACTGCGGGAAAAGGAGCTGGTTCCATTTTATTGCAACTATAAAAGAAAGCAAAGCAGCCTGTAAACCATTTAATTAAAGCCGAAAACATCCAAATGCTGTTAAAGTTTTGGTAATCGCGATAAAAAAAATTTAATGGAGCAGTCTTCCATTATCTGTTCTTTTTCCTGTCCCTGTTGACCATTTATAGACAAATCTGACACCCCAGATTGTTTAAATCGGTAAAAAGTGAATTGATCTCGTCTAAAATGTCAGAGCTTCAAAATTTTAATCGCACGCTTTTATTATGAAATCATGCACCGGAAGAGCAGCCTGTTAGCTCCGTTAGCTTGTCTGCCGCTGCGGCTCCGGAGGACACGGCGGCTGCATCAACCTGAACCGACACAAGACGGCCGATTACCGGTGCAGCGGGTTCTCTGGGATGAAGCCGTGAATTGTGCACTGATTCCCGGATAAAAACCCAGAGGAAGAACCCAGCGGAGAACCGGGACTCGGAGCGGAGGAGGAGAAAAGACGTGTTTAATGAACGGCGACTGTCGGGTAGGCGCTAACGTCATGTTTGTGTCACCGGTGATTAATCCGCGGCAGAAGCGCGTTCTGAAATCAGCGAGTTTCACGCAAACGCCGCCGCCGTTTCATTTCTGAGACACCGGGGATGCTGGCACTCCACCGCGGCCGTGACGACGCGCGACTCCGACGATCGGCTGCCGCCACATCACCGGAGGCGTGAATAACACGGGGGCATGGTCACCTGCTCCGTTACAGCGCAGGCCCCTCCACGTCCGTCAGCAGCGCGGCATATTCCTTTATTAAATAAACAGCATAAAACTCACTTTACAACCGTCTCCAGATACTTCAGGTAATACTCACCTGGCAGCTGCAGGTGTACCCTTAGTAATAAACGATGATGTCATGTTAGAAAATAATCCAATCAGCAGCTGCCCTGTTAAAGGTACAGTTTGTAGTTACCCTCTGCAGCCTGTATTTCATCCTCTCGCCAGCAGGGGGTACATTTTAGCTGAAGCTTTACTTTTCATTTCTGCAGGTGTGCACTTAAAGCCTTTTTCCTGTCCCTGCCTTTCACAGTAAAAGCTTGTAACAGCAGTAGAAAATTGCTCTAGCTGGATGGTGCACAGCCCGGCCCCAGTTTAACTTTAGTTATATCTCTTGAGCACCGCAGCAGACGTCTGGGACATAAAGTCTAAGCTCGCACCGACCAGCTGAAGATGGGCGGAGGAGGAACAGGTTACCATGCCTTCAGAGGGTGAAGTCCTACCGTTTCCTGTTTCCCTCCAAAGGCACAGCTGATCCGTAATCCAGCTGCTCTCAAACACTGTCAATCATTCGGATCCTCGTGACCTCAGGAGGATCCCAGCTGACCCAGCAGGACATTCATTTTTCCCTAAAGGAAAAATATTTTAGTGTTTTGTTGAACAGACAGTGTGAACTGTGGTGCTGCTCAGGTGTGATCTTGTCAGGTGTGTGTGTCGGTAAACAGAGCTGCTTTAACCTGCAGATGGAGAACAAAGATCAGCGAGCAAATGAAAACAAACTGCAGAAACCTTCATTTTGACCTCTGCTGACCTCTCTGTTGTGTCGTTGTCTGCAGGCGGAGGTTGCAGACGGCATGTCAGAGCAGCCGGACCCCGATGATGTCGGTAAGACCCTGAGCTGAGGTGAGGTGTCTGCTGCCCTGTATCATTAATCTGTGAGGCAGAAAGCTGCCTGATTGTGGATCACAGTCAGCATCTCCCAGCACGTCCAGCTGACACTGTTGGTGCATCCAGAGGAGGAAAACTAGAAACAAACAGCCTGTCCCCGATGACCTCTGAATCTGAACTTTAATGGCTTATCGGTGACTTTCGTCATGAAGCACGAGGGGAAAGACGAGCTTTAGGTCGACTGCAGCTTGTTTCCTGCCTTTGGCTCCTTCAGATGTGCTGTGCAGGCGCGAAGAGAAGCTTGCAGAACAGCATTTTAGGACATCAGAGCACCAAACATAAGTTCAGAGTCCTGCCTGCTGTTCAGCTCACTGTTACTCTCTGCACGGGCACGTAGGCGGCCTGTTTGTGTCCAAGATAATCCGTCCACACAGGAGGCAGGGATTAAAGTGGCAGCAACACTTCAACATTCAGTTAGCAGTGAAAATGTCCTCCATACAGCCAATTAGAGCATCACACACAGATACCTGCTGATTACTAACAACTAATCAAAGTCCTCAAAGTTCACTCAGCAATCTGGAGCTCCGCCTTCTTGGGCAGTCTGTTAGTCCAATGAAGCCACAGCAGCCATATCATTGGTCAGATAATTACATTAAAAAGAGTCCAGCAGCACAAACACGGTCCAGTTCAGGGACTCCAGTTAGCTGAGGTAAAACCTAGCAGACAGCTAGCAGCTACAGCTGTCCACCTGTCAGTCAGAGAGACCACGCCCCTAATAATGTAAACAGGTGAGTTATAGAAGCATCCTCCCCCGTACAGCTGTTATGAAGCTGTAGAGACCAAAGCAGTTTCTGTATCAGCTGTAAACATATTTCTGATGGAGAGTTTAACATGGGAGTTTATGGGGACTGACTCATGGTGGCGCCTCTGCTGGACTGCAGAGGAACTGCAGGTTGGTGCTGAGTTTTGGTCTCTTAATAGAATCCAACATTAAAAATATGGAGCTGAACCTGATCAGGTATGCCTCCTTTTAGGTAACAGCTCCAAATGAATCAGCACAGCGCTCGGAGGCAAAGATGAGACAAAGCTCAGTGTGTCAGTGAGGAAGAAGAAACGAGTTTAACTGTGTCAGCGGTTCAGCGTGTGCTTCACTCCCTCCGCTGTCCGCAGCATAAGTCATGGCAATGAGGAGGAGGAGTCTGATCTTCATCAGTCTGACATCACTGTCCTGCAGCTGGCAGGGCAAACAGCTGTCAGCTGTTCAGTCGTCATGGCGGCAGACAGCTTAGAGACCAGCTCAGCTGATCACACCGTGGCAACCAGCCCACGAGATTATTGTGGTGTGACTGACACACACACAGACTCACACACACAGTTTTTTCTGTTAATAGTATTACGATAATCTGAAGGGCGAGCGAGACACTTCCTCTCTGTGACTCAGCAGGAAGTGATGTAAATGTTCAGATGCAGACTTCCGGGGGGAAAGCTGGATGGGTGCAGCATTGAAGGACTGACCTCTTAGCACTGTATGAACGCTGATACTGACCTCAGATCAGCCGGCCTGAAGTCTCTGTCTTCTGTCTCTGCAGCGTCCGAGGAGTCGGAGAGAGACATCTACATGCGCTTCATGAAGTGCCACAAGTGTTATGACATCATCCCGACCAGCTCCAAGCTGGTGGTGTTCGACACCACGCTGCAGGTGAGGCGCCAGGCTGATTGAGTGTGAGTTACAGACACACCGAGGAGGTCAGCAGGTCACAGGTCCACAGAGTTATTGTTTCTCTGTGGACCTGTGCTTTACGGTGGTGTCAGGGAGAGTTTCTGCTGATGTGTCAGCCGGGCCGCCGCGGGCGCAGAGGTTCATCATCTGAAGAGCTTTCCCTGTAAAATAAAGAGCTGAAGGATAGCGGCCCGAGGATGGAGCCCTGAGGCACACCACAGACTCCGCCTCCAGTGAAAACATCCATCAGTTTGTTGGCAGGTTTTTGTCTGCAGAGGAACTCTGACCACAGGGAGGGTCTTCACTGCCGTTATTGATGAGTCAAACTTAATCTGGTGAAACGTTTTAAAGCTTTTATTTGCTCTTCAGCTCATTCTGAGGTTCCACTTCCTGTTCCAGTCGGAGCTGTGAGGAGTCAGAGGTGGAATCAGGCTTTAGTGAACCGTGTTCATCAGGTTCAGTTATTGATCATGAATTTGTATTTTTACAAAGATTTGCTGCTCCCAGTAAAACCCTCTGAACCGTGATGGTGGTGACGTGAATATTTCTGGTTCTGGCGTCCCATCGAGGACGTTTGATGACAGCTGATCAATAATGGGAATAATGAAAGTGATGAGGCTCTCTGAGGGCAGTGCGGCTCTGCGCTGTGAAAGCTCAGCATCCATCTTTGGTGAAGCCCACAAAGGCTTTCACGCACGTTGTTAATTATTCTGTGTGTGAGTGGGATACGCCCACACATTGATTGATGATTCGATCATCGCTGATCATTGGCTCCTTCTGTTGCTCCCGGCTCTTTCAGGTGAAGAAGGCGTTCTTCGCTCTGGTAGCGAATGGCGTGCGAGCCGCTCCGCTGTGGGAGAGCAAGAAGCAAAGCTTTGTGGGTAAGACGTGCAGCAAACCTTTCAAAATAAATGTTTGATCTTCAAAATAAAAGCTTCCTTGTTATTGATACTTATGAATATTTGAGGGTAAATGGAAATAATGTTTTTGGATACATCTGCTTAAAGTGAGGACAGCAGCTTTTAATCATCACACACACCCCTGATTATATCTGAGGTCACATCCTGTGTGTGTGCACAAGACAGGAAGTACATCTGCACTTTCCACAGTAAAGGTCACAGAGCAGTGGCTGTAGCTGCCACCATCAGCTCCACCTTCAGCATCTCAGGAAAATATAAAAATCCTTTGCAGAATACATCCAAGTCCTCCCGAACACACACACACATACACACACACTGTTACTGTGATCACACACACACTTCTTTGCTGTACTGATGCAGGAGTTTTATTCATGAATCTCTTTCTGTTTCAGGAATGTTGACCATCACAGACTTCATCAACATCCTCACCAGATACTACAAATCTCCCATGGTAGCACACACACACACGCACACACACACTCATACCCCTTTTCCACCGCTGGGGTTCCGGTGCCAGTGCTCGTGCTGTTCACAAAAGAACCGGTGAAACGTGCCCGCGTTCCCACCGCGTTTCTGTGAACTGCTCCTTTACGTATGAGTGTGGGCGGGTCCTCGTCTGGACACGAAGCCGAAGCGCACAAACGTGGGAGAACACGCTCTCCTTTCTGTGCTGCAAATACGTTTTAGGGTCCAAACCAAACTACTGCAGCATCTGTGTGCAGCACAGAGGGAAACACAGACAGTGATTAGAGCAAGAAGACAAGTACGCACTTTGTGTCCTTTTATCTGTGATATGAACTGATACAAAGCAGCAAGTTCAGCCTTAGAGCCCAACCTAATTCACAGCCGTGAAAATCGCTTCGCTTTTCTCCTGTAATACACATGTAATATGGTAGAAAACTGGATGTTGAGACGGCAGAGTCACGCCCTTCTGCTGCTTTCGTCACGGGTTCCTGGTTCGATACCAGCTAGTTTGTGGGGCCGGAGTTGAACCCGTTTTTCGGCCGAGCACCGAGTGCTTCCGCGGTGGAAAGCCCGCCTAACGGTTCCAATAAAGGCACCGGCACCGGAACCCTGTTGGTGGGAAAGCGGCCGTACGCGCGCAGACACACATATGAAACACTGAGCGGTTTAAACCGGCTGCCCTCCCTCAGCCTGGTTTCGGCGGTCCTGGTTTTGCTCCAGTTCGATTCCTGGCTCCGTGCTGTTCTTGCGGAGCCGTGACCGACAGCAGGTCGCGCCCTGATGTTTGTGAGCGTAAAAGAACACCAGCCTCTGATTTTATTGCTGAACTCACCTGAAACCTGATACCTGCAGCAGGGAGTCAGGCGCTCACCTGCATCCCCTCACACAGCCAGCAGTGTTGACAAACGGCTGTGAGCTGAACCTGTCTCAGGCGTCCAGGTGTGACTCTGAGGTGTGTCTGTGTCATCAGGTGCAGATCTACGAGCTGGAGGAACATAAAATCGAGACGTGGAGAGGTACGAGCAGTTTGTGTTGTTCTTTTTAAGGTGACAGCAGCAGCTTGATCACATAATAACACCTGTAACACGTCCACAGAGCTGTACCTGCAGGAGACCTTCAAACCTCTGGTCCACATCTCACCTGATGCCAGGTACCTGAAAGTCTGAGCACCGAGTTTGGGTCGAGGTCAGAGTGAGTCTGAGTCCTCAGAAGTGATGGAAACATGACTGTGTGTGAGGTATTTTTATACTGAGCCGGATTTAGACTGAATAATTTATCATGAGCCGAGAATACACCGAAGGAGGGAGGGCAGAGGATGGAGAGGAAGGACAGGAGGGAGGAGACACACGAGGAGGAAAGGAAAGAGGATCAGTGGCAGCAGGGAAGGAAACAAAGAGACGAAAGGATGAAAAATAAGGAACGTGGTAACAGAAGAGGAAGGAAATGATCACAGGGGTAAAGGAAACAAGGAGAGAAGGAAGAAACCAGAGAAAGAGGGTAGAAGAAGGAAATAAGGATGTGAGGGAAGTAAGGAAAAAGAGTAACAAGATGAAAGGAGATCAAGGAAAAAGAAGTGAGGAGAGGAGGGAAGGAAATGTGAGGAAATAGCAAATTAGAGCAGAGGGAAGGGAACTTAAAGTGGGAGGAGAGGATGAAAGATGAGAGGAAATAAGGAGAGAAGACAGAAAAGGAAGCAGGACAGGAGAAAAGTAGGAGAGGAAACAGGAAAAGGAGAGGGAATGAGATCGTAGGGAAAGAAGACATGGCAGGAAAGGAGGCGAGTAAGGAGGCGAGCAGCAGCATCTTTGATGACTCGTGTTTCTCTCTCAGCATATTTGAGGCCGTGCACTCGCTGATAAAGAATAAGATCCATCGCCTTCCTGTCATCGATCCGGTCAGCGGGAACGCCCTCTACATCCTGACGCACAAGAGGATCCTGAAGTTCCTGCAGCTCTTTGTGAGTCTGCAGCAGTGTCCGTCTGCTCTAACTGTGTTTGAAGCTGTGAGGAGGTGAGCTGAAGGTCAAAGGCCGTCAGGCTGCTCCTGGACCTAAACGTGAAATAAAAACATGTCACAGTTTAGCCTTTAGCTCCCAGCAGAGTTTAAAAAAAGGCAAATATGATATAAAAGTAGGTTGATGCTAACCTAACTCCACCCATAGGTGGGTCACCGGGCGCTCTGGTGGAGGTTAAACATGAGCCTTTTATGATGTATGGCTGCTCTTTAGGTCGTTTTACACCTCAGGGAAAGGAGGAAGCAGGAAAGCCTCTCAGTGTTTCCAGCTTGGTGACCTCTTACTGAGCAGCAGCAGCTCAGGTCTCAGGCAGGTCCTGAGGAGCCGCAGATATCTGCAGTACTGGAGGCGTGCACAGAGCTAAATGTGCAGCGTTAGGGTTCCTGCAGCTGTGAAGCTTTGGGTTCAGTCTGAAACACAGCTGAGAGCAGCTGAAGGTCTGCAGCTGTTAGCCACACGCTTTCATGTAGCTGCATTCTGCCCCCTGGTGGACAGGCTGCTGATTACACTGTGCAGGACTGAGTCTGTGTGTGTGTATCAGGTGTGTGAGATGCCTATGCCGGCCTTCATGAAGCAGACTCTGGAGGAGCTCAGCGTGGGAACGTACACCAACATCGCCTACATCCACCCCGACACGCCGCTCATCACCGCGCTGTCCGTGTTCACGCACCGCCGCGTCTCCGCCCTCCCCGTCGTCGACCACAACGGTAACTCACCGCCACACTTCCACGTTCGCTCAGAGCGAAGGCCGCGCTCGGTTATTAAAGCCTGTTCTGTCTGTCTGCAGGTAAAGTGGTGGACATCTACTCCAAGTTTGACGTCATTGTGAGTACACCTGTGTGTGTGTGTGTGTGTGTGTGTGTGTGTGTGTGTGTGTGTGTGTGTGTGTGTGTGTGTGTGTGTGTGTGTGTGTGTGTGACAGAGAGAGGCAGCTCTGATCAAAGGAGTGTGATGTGTTCACAGAACCTGGCAGCAGAGAAAACCTACAACAACCTGGACGTGACGGTCACTCAGGCTCTGAGGCACAGGTCCCAGTACTTCGAGGGGGTCATGAAGTGCAACAAGCTGGAAACACTGGAGACCATCGTGGACCGCATCGTGAAGGCCGAGGTATCTCACACACACACACACACACACACACACACTGATTGCCATGATCACTCAAAGATGGGAGGAGTTCAGAGCCGTTATCTTGATGCGAGTTATAAATATTAGTTTATTATCATCTCTGGCTGCTGCTGTGCATTAATCAGAGTATTTGAGAGTCACACTGGAGCAATGAGAGACCAGCGTGGCACACTCTGGATGTGATAGTCCCACAAACCTGCTCTTTCTAACAAAGCCCATGTGGATTTGGGTGGTGGGTGGGTGGTCCTGCCCGGGGAACCTCAGCCTGAAGCTGGATGGAAATGTGTTTTAATGTGTGTGAAACATCGAGCGGGTTTGAGCCGGTATGAAGAATATTCTGGAGGTCAAATCTGAGCCTGCAGACTGTGGTTTCTTCAGCCCTCCAGGCCTGCTGTCAGAGGTCACACCTCCTCCTGCAGAGCCGCAGGATATTTACCCTGAAACGTCTCAGGGGCATCACTGAACTTTAACACGACGCTTCCAAGGAAAAAACACCTGGAAGCAGCTCGACCTTCATCCTTAAACTTCTTCAATGTCAGCAGGAACCTGACATTTACTTTTTTATTTTTTTGCATTTTTGGCCACAGCGGCTTTTATCATCAGTGGAGGGGGACAGGAAATGGGGGAAAGATACAGGGGAAGACACGTTGGCAACAGGCTGGGACTCGAACCCGCACCGCAAAGCGGCATATGCATGTGGTCGCCGGCTTCACCACTAAGCCACCCGGGCACCCCCATTTACATTTTTAACCTGGGAGTTTTTCAGACACCTGGTGGTCCTGTTTTTAGGGGTCTTCATATTCAGGAGCGTGCGCCTGAGCAGTTACTGAAAAAGAGACAAACAAATAACAAGAACAACAACTATCACTACTTCTACACTAGTACCCCACTAGTACTACTAAGTGCAGTATTCATACTCTCCGTCTTGCTTTAAGATTTGTGCTGAGTCTGCACTTTTGGAGACACAATCATCCTCCATATCCAGCAGACTGTGTGATAGGAGCTCTCGTCTACCATCTAGAAGGGCACAGACATCCCGGAGCGCACACCAGCCAAACACTGGAGAGAGTTTAGGGCTGGATGTGAGGACAGATTTATGCTTTTGTGGAAACAGCTGTGATACTGTAGGTGTCCTCAACATGAACCCAATGAGCAAGAAGTTAACACTGGGCCACAGCAGACAGCTGGAGAGAGGTGGCAGAAGCTTGAGTGGGAGCAGTTCAAATCCTCCTACCACTTTTAGACACACAGTTTTATCTCAGGGTAAAAAGCAGTTTGGTTGCAAATAAAGAGAAGTAGAAATAATAACTGTAAATATCAGCATTGGGGTAATAAAAATATTTCCAACACACCTCTGAGATGCTGAGGTGGGAAGTTTTTTTAGAGCGGTGAGATGGAGCGAGACTTTAGAAAGTGACTCCATGCTGGTCCTGTCTCTGAGGACGATATCTAAGCCTGCAGGAGAGAGCGCAGTGTTCACACTGTGGAAGGGTTTACAGCAATGACTGACCACGTGCTTTCTTACTGCACACCTCATTCACACCTCTGTGGATGCTTCAGGGACAACACGGAGTTTTTCTTTTGTTTCCTTTGTTGAACCAAAAACTTCAAACTGTAACTAAAACCAAACCAAGCCCATCCTTCCTGCTCATCCTGAAGGTACTGAAGGGGTGTGTGTGTGTGTGTGTGTGTGTGTGTGTGTGTGTGTGTGTGTGTGTGTGTGTGTGTGTGTGTGTGTGTGTGCAGGTTCACCGGCTGGTGGTTGTTGATGAAGAATCTCATATTGTTGGCATCGTCTCGCTGTCTGACATCCTGCAGGCACTGGTCCTAACCCCTGCAGGTACACACACACACACACTGATAACAGGCTCCATAAACTGACTTTATGACCCTGACCATCAGATCTCCATCTCCATTTTGGATCAGCTGAAGGCTTTTCAGGGAGCTTTTAGGACAGCCTGATAATAATGAATTACAATAATCCAGCCTAGAAGTAATAAATGCATGAATGAGCTTTTCAGCATCACTCTGAGAAAGGATGTTTCTAATTTTAGAAATATTGCACAAATGCAAAAAAGCGGTCCTACATATTTGTTTAATATGTGCATTGAAGGACATATCCTGGTCAAAAATGACTCCAAGATTTCTCACAGTGTTACTGGAGGCCAAAGTAATGCCATCCAGAGTAAGTATCTGGTTAGACACCATGTTTCTAAGATTTGTGGGGCCGAGAACAAGAATTTCAGTTTTATCTGAATTTAGAAGCAGGAAATTAGAGGTCATCCAGGCCTTAATATCTTTAAGACATTCCTGCAGTTTAACTAATTGATGTGTGTCATCTGGCTTCATTGATAGGTAAAGCTGAGTATCATCTGCATAACAACGAAAATTGATGCAGTGCTTTCTAATAATACTGCCTAAGGGAAGCATGTATAATGTAAATAAAAATGGTCCTAGCACAGAACCCTGTGGAACTCCATAATTAACCTTAGTGTGTGAAGAAGACTCCCCATTTACATGAACAAATTGGAGTCTATTAGATAAATATGACTCAAACCACTGCAGTGCAGTACCTTTCATACCTATAGTATGCTCTAATCTCTGTAATAAAATGTTATGGTCAACAGTATCAAAGCTGCACTGAGGTCCAACAGGACAAGAACAGAGATGAGTCCACTGTCAGAGGCTCTAAGAAGATCATTTGTAACCTTCACTAATGCTGTTTCTGTACTGTGATGAATTCTGAAACCTGACTGAAACTCTTCAAATAAACCGTTCCTCTGCAGATGATCAGTTAGCTGTTTTACAACTACTCTTTCAAGAATCTTTGAGAGAAAAGGAAGGTTGGAGATTGGCCTATAATTAGCTAAGACAGCTGGGTCAGTGATGGCTTTTTAAGTAGAGGTTTAATTACAGCCACCTTGAAGGTCTGTGGTACATAGCCAACTAATAAAGACTGATTAATCATTTTTAAGATAGAAGCATCAATAATTGGAAAGACTTCTTTGAACAGTCTAGTAGAACAAAAATAAAACCTTAAAGCTGTTTGCTTTTCGTGCCCCTCCAGCCTCGACTCCAGCAGCCGGTACATCCGTCTGTCTCTCTGTCTGCAGGTCTGCGCAGGAAGGAGTCTCTCCCCTCTCAGCCCACAGCTCTGCACTCAACTGAACCAGAGCAGGACCAAAACCTGAGCCAGGACCAGAACCAAGACCAGGACCAGGAGGTCTGTGACACAGAAACAGGAGGAGAGACTGAAACTGCAGAGACCTGCCAGCAGGGGGAGACAGATGGGGAGAGAGAGGAGGGGGAAGAGAAGGAGGGGGAGGATAAAGAAGAAGAAACTGAAGGAGAGAAGAAGGAGAAAGAGGAGGTGACAGAGGGAGAGAAAGATGGGGAAACAACAGAGGTAGAGACTGTGGAGGAAACCGAAGGAAAGCAAGAGGAACATACTGAACAGGAGGTGGAAGGAGACGTGGAGGGAGAGGGAGGTGCAGAAGCAACAGAGGGGGAGAGAGAGGGAGAAGGAACAGAGACTGGGGAGGCTGAGGGGAAGGATAGAGAAACAGGAGGAGGTGAGAAAGAGGAGGATTCAGAGGCAGATGGGGTGGACAAACAGCCAGATGAAGAAGGGGAGGAAGAGGGAATGGGAGGAGGGGAAGAAGGGAAGGAGAAGGCAGAGAGGGAGGGGGAGGAGGCATGACATCATCAGCCAGCTTCTCTGGACTTTTGTCGCAGCCCGCCGTGCTCCCGTGGAGCCAACCACCACAGAAGAAGAAGAAGGGGCGGGATCACTAGCCCAGTGTTTTTGAGGGCTTTTTGTTTTTTCCTATGAGGAGTCAGTGCAGGCCTGTGATTGGATGGGTCTTCTGAAGGTGGGAGGGGCCTGTGGGGGGATTGCTGTATGCTAGAGCCAATCAGGGATCTCTGCTGGTCTCAGAGGGCGATTTATTCCTCAAACTGCCACATGTTCGGTCCTGTACGAGTTTCATCGACAATCGCATCATCACCATGGCAACATCAAGGACAAAGTGTAACAGTGAGTGTTTAGTTTGGCTCATTAATTTCCCCAAAAATATAAAATCAATAATCAGTTTAGGTCCATGAAACTCGAGCAGAGACCAGAATCTGTCCTGTAATTTGCTCCTGAAACAAACGAGTCGTCCCGAAACACAACCAGCCCTCTGTGATGTCATGAAGGGGCGGGCCCATCAGGGCAGTGTGCCTTTGAATTCTGAGCCCGGTTTCTGATTGGTGGAGAGAGTTTTATAAGAACCAATCATTATTCCACAGGTGAGTGAAGGGAGCGGCTCACCTGTCGTACCCGAGGCGATTGTACCTGATCGTTTTATAGACACTTTAAAGCTCAAAAGTCTGTTTTTATTATTTTGTTGAAAACTTTGAGAGAATCTACACAAAGATGGATTTTATCGTTAAATTAATGTATTTATAGTTTCTGTTGTGCGAGAGATGAACTGCAGGTGGCGCTAACACCAGACAGTTTGGACCAATAAGACAGATTACTGGACTTTATATATAAATATTTTATCCAGCGTGCCCAGGGGGACTCTAACAGGTTAGGTTGTAGCAGCCGTGATGCGTTCACTGGCATCACGCTGAGGTCACGGAGGGTCAGTCTCAGTGTGCGGCTGCTGTTCAAACGATCAATAATCCTTCCTGATGATCCTTGTTTCTACACGCTGAGCTGTAGGTTTCATTTCTCCTCACCTGCTGACTCTTCTGCATCCAGGTGAACTTTAAATGCTATTTAAATCCAGAGGTTGGATGAGGCAGGTCCTGATTCGGGGTCAGGTAGGACTGCAGGTGTGCTGTGGCCTGAATCCATGTGAACTTCAAGCTTCTTAATCCTGAAATACAGAAATATTCAACATGCAAGTGAAGTGCAGCTCTCAGCCCTGAACCAAAGTGTTTCATCAGCTGTTGACGGAGTACAGCTGTTACTGCACAGGCAGAAGCAGGTCTGTGGGCAGACGCTGGCTCTTCATGTTTATTAAATTCACATATTAAGCAGGTAGAAGGTCTGGAGGTCAGAGTTTGTGGGTTTCTGTGAAATGAAATGTGGTGAAACAGGTGCTCCTCAGCCTGCCAACATCAAACGAATCCATCAAAGAGAGCAGGAGGATCAGGAGAGGATGCTTCCCAGGAGCCTTCATCACAGCATCCCACCAACTGAAGAAGACTCTCCATGAGGAAGATGTCTCATTAAGCACAGAAACAGCCTCATGCAGTATTTTAGAGCACCCTTTGATCCGTTTCTTGTAGTTAAAGCAGTAAAAGTACTTGTTGACCTGCATTTTTACTGCTTCTTAATGGAAGCTTCAGTGTGCTGGCTCTCAGTGGGCCAGTGTGGAAATATGAAGCTGGATAACTGCTGTGAGGACTTCCTGACTTAAACGAGCTGAGGCGGTGTGAAGAGGATCATATATACTCTGCACAGAAGCACTAATTCATTAAATTTAATTACTTTGAGCCACAACAGACTCAGAGACTGAAGAGCTTTGAGCTCTGGTTACACGGCTGCACGTCCAAATGTAGTCATTAAAAACTACATTTGGCCTCTCCAGCTGTTTCCTGTTTCAGCAAACTGAACGCAGGCGCTCACTGATGCGAACGCACGACTTTCAGCTGTGAGACGTCATTGTGTAAAGAGCAGGTGAACCTGCCTCAAAGGTAGACAGTTCCAACGTTAACATAAATGACAGATAACGTCTTCACAGGAAAATATCAGCACAGCGTTGGAGCAAAGCTATGAGTGCTGTTCAGTATTTGGATGAAGAGCCTTTGTAAGTGCAGCCGCTGTAAACTGTATTTACACTGATGAAGGCGTGTGTGCGCTCGGACGGTGCTGCTCCGCCTGCTTCAGTGTTCTCAGCTCGATGTTTTTCTGAACATCCTCTCCAGAGGCCTTTCAGGCCTGCTGGTGTTGCTGAGCTGTCCAGTGGATTCCTCCTCCTTATGACTGCACCAGGTTCTTAATTTGGGTTCTCCAAAGAGTTTTTGGTGGTTTTGTTTGTTTTCTCAGCCTGATGATGGCCTTCCCGTCTTGCATCCACATCCATTTGGACCTGATATTGAGAGTTCTGCTGAAAAGCTCCAGGTCTTCTATCTGCTTAATTTGTCCTGAAATGGTGATGGAGCAGGGCTCAGCTGGCCATCAAAATGCTTTTCAGTCTAATGGCCAGTTATTTTGGACCCTCTGACAAAAGGGCACTGTGATTAAAAATGGCTGTAATTCCCAAACAGTTAATGTAGGACTTTAGTTCAGCGCCTAAAGACTGCACTTCAGGCACATCTTGATTGTATGATTTTAAATGCACTGAGATGGTGTACAGAGGCAAAATTACAAATAAATAAAATGTCTTTGTCCAACAAGGTTTGTACCTAACTGTATTTTTTTTTCTCTGGGATCAAGTTCAGAAACTTTTTCATGGAACAAAAAGCCCCCCACAGACCTGAGCCCGGAGCAGCACTGCCCTGTGATCAGTCAGCATTTAACCTGCAGAAATCTTAAGATTGTAAGGTTCAGTGAGATGTACTGCTGCGTCTCAATGCAGTTTGTTAGTACTCAGGTCCACGTTTCAGATGGCAGGATTGGAGAGCAGAAGTCAGTAGGGCTGGTAAATTGCAGCAACTCAGTGTGAATATAGCAGGCACTTCAGTATAAATATTGTAAATATATGTGGGCCACCTGAAAGCAGGACCTCTGAAACCAGCGGCACAGCTCCAGTTACTGATAGGTGGTACTGTGACTGTTCGAAGCACAGCAGCGCCTGCTGCTAACAGTGTTCAGCTGCTTACTGAAGAACAGCACAGCTGACTAAATCTCATCCTGCTTCACCCGCTGCACCTCAGCCAGAAGAAATCACTTGAGAGGAAGCAGCAGTGACGGCGTTTGCTTTACCCACATTTCTGAACTAATACACACAACCTGCACCTGTAGGACACAAGACAATGTTATCTTAACCCAAGGTGCTTTCTGCACTCTGAGGTAAGGACAAAGAAGAGGACAAAACATGTCAAACACAATAACTTGTAGATATGGAAGTAGGATTAATGCAGCCACAAGATGGCAGAGAAGTAAAGGATGGATGCACTCAGGTGAGATGGTCTAATGGAGCTCCTCTGTCTGGTTTGATTATCAAACATTTATATTCATACGTTTTTATATCTTTGAAATACATTAGCTTCATTTGAAAACATTTACAAATGTATTTAAGCACATTTTATAAGTTTTTATTCAGATGCACTCATGCTTGGTCCAGTTTTCCAATAATAGATCCACATTAATGACAATGTAATAAATTACAGTGCAATTTATAATGAACTTACACTTTCCAGCAGTTATACTTTTTTTTTTAATACTTTTTCATTATTATTAATGTATTTTTGAAATAATTTGATTGTTATGATAAAACAACTGGCTTTGAATCTGTTATGCAGACTTAATTTAATTATACTGAAACTAAACTCACCAAGAAATGGGAATCATTTATTAAAGGTGTACTGAGAGGCAGTGTTTCCCCACCGTGCTGCTCCCATCACCTCCCTTCTGTGTGGATGTGATGATTTGCTCTCTCTACCTTCTTCTCCCATCACACTTACATAATGTAGCGATTCTCTTAGTTAGAGAGCGTGTTGATGTTGTGGGATTTCGGACTGTTCGGGAGGTTCGTGAAGGCAGCATGGAGAGAGAGAAAAAGACCGAGAGCTTGCCTGTGTGTGTGTTGCTGTTCCGTTGTTGTAGTTGTGGTTGGCGTGGCTGTGGCCTACAGCAGCCGTTTTTCTGTTAATAAAGACGACCTTTGTTGTGAACATCGCCGACTGTGGAAGTGTGTTTACAACGTTACATTGGGGTCAGCAGGATGTGAACAGGCTTTTGAGCGGCTGAAAAAAGCCCTAACAGAATCTCCCACCCTCGCCACCCCGGACCCCAGTCTGCCGTTTATTCTAGACACAGATGCCAGCGATGTCGGAATGGGGGCAGTGTTGAGCCAGGTGGGGCCAGCGGGGGAGAGAGTGGTGGCGTACTTCAGCAGAACCTTTAATAAGGCTGAACGACGCTACTGTGTGACGCGAAGGGAGCTCCTGGCCATAGTACGGGCAATAAGTCACTTCAGGTACTACCTTTGTGGCCTGCCCTTCACTGTCCGGTCAGACCATTCAGCCTTGCAGTGGCTAATGGCGTTTAAGGAGCCAGAGGGGCAGATTGCACGCTGGCTGGAGGAATTAGCGCCATACGTCTTCGAAGTGAAGTACCGAGCGGGGGCTCACCACGCCAACGCAGATGCCATGTCCCGCCGCCCCTGTGCTCCAGCTGGTTGCCGGTACTGCGAAAAGCGGTAAGCCCGGGAGGAGGAGCTCCGGGCTGGGGGAGAGCATGATTCCGGGTGTAGCGGAGGTGAGCTGGCCTGCAGAGTGGCACAGGTGATTGACCCGCTCGAGTGGAGAGCGCAACAGGAGCAGGATGTTGACCTCCGGCCAGTGCTACAATGGGTGGAGTCTGGTCAAAGACCGCAGTGGAGCGGAGTGGCTGGATACTCACCTGCAACTAAAGGACTGTTTGTGAAATTTTCAGCTCTCCGAGTAAAGGACGGAGTGCTGCAGAGAGCCTGGAAGGAGCCAGCTACGGGGGAGGAGAGGTGGCAGGTGGTGGTCCCCAGGGCCCTGAGGGAGGCAGTTTTGAAGGCCTCCCACGGAACCGCCGGGGTGGGGCATTTTGGAGTTTCCAAGACCCTTCGGCGGCTCCGGCAGAGTTTCTACTGGGGGCAGCTCAGGAGGGATGTTGAGGACTTTTGCCGCCGGTGTGACCTCTGTGCAGCTCACAAGGGTCCCTCAGACCAGTCCCGGGCCCAGCTACAGCAGTTAGCAGTGGGAGCCCCGATGGAGAGAGTAGCAGTGGACGTGATGGGGCCTTTTCCACGCACAGACAGAGGAAATCGTTATGTCTTAGTTGCCATGGACTACTTCACAAAATGGCCGGAGGCATATGCCATACCCGACCAGGAGGCGGAGACGAGTGGCCCTTCATAGAGACAGGCTGGCTCCATATAAGGGTGATGTGCGCCCGGTCCAGTCGACCCCCCTGAGAAATGAAACAGCCACAGCCCCAGACTCACTGACTGTGCCCCCTTCTACTGCCCCACAGCTTCCTCCACTTTTGCACCCCATCCCAGATCAAAAGCAGGGTGCTGCAGGACAGCAGACACAGCCCCAAGTGTCGTCTACAAGGGGGCTGCAGAGGCAGAGAAGACCCCCAGGTCACCTCAGAGACTTTGTACGGGATCCCTCGGGGCGAGGGATTTAGTGAGGGGGGGCAATGTAGCGATTCTCTTAGTTAGAGAGCGTGTTGATGTTGTGGGATTTCGGACTGTTCGGGAGGTTCGTGAAGGCAGCATGGAGAGAGAGAAAAGACCGAGAGCTTGCCTGTGTGTGTGTGTTGCTGTTCCGTTGTTGTAGTTGTGGTTGGCGTGGCTGTGGCCTACAGCAGCCGTTTTTCTGCTAATAAAGACGACCTTTGTTGTGAACATCGCCGACTGTGTAAGTGTGTTTACAACGTTACAATACTTTATACTTATTTTAATGACAACTCAGACATTTTCTCCAAAAACAGCAGCAAATATTTAATTTAAAATAAATGTTGGATTTACTTTATTCAAATTCAGGGTTCGTACGGGTGCTGGAAATCCTTGAAAATGCTTGAATTTTAATATTGTCCTTTCAAGGTTTGAAAAGTGCTTGAATTTTGGATATAGTGCTTGAAAGTGCTTGAAATTGTAACCGCTTTTTTTTGTAAATAAAAATATAACTATCTGGTTGAACAGTTCGCTTATGAAACGGAGAAATAAAATGAGTCATAAAGTCTAAAATGAAAATTTCTCCGCATGGGTCTGGCCTGCCCGTCTGCATGTGATCTGTCAGTCTGTTTGTGACCACGCCCCTCCCCCCGAAGACAGAGAGTGGCCGTTTTAATGAGTGTTCACTGGAAAACTGCAAACTCCAATTATGGATCAGACGAATATGGAATACTTTTAAGTCAAAAGTTACAAACATAATCCCCGCAAATAATGTCATTCCTCGCGAGTAAATTCAACAGCGTAGAACTCAGCGCATCCACGGAGGCGCTCTCGTTCACTTGTACACCACTGCGCCGTTCTGTGGTCTGCAGCGATATGGCCTCCGATCTGGCGGATCAATTCAAAGGCTTCATTGAATTTTCTAAAATAGGCCATCATCGATTCACAGAAAGACTCAATAACGATATTAGACAGGAATAAGCTGTGAGTGCGGCGCAGCAGGTGTGGAAAGCAGCCAAAACCGCCGAAGATAAATTCAACAAGGAAGCGGAAGTATTGTTCCAAAAAGCTGAATCAAAAATGTAAGCCGTACGCAGTAAACCGCAGAAAACCATGATGGATTTTATTCAGAAGGTATGTACATTAATTCTATATGTTCCTGGCGTGTTGTCATCTATGCTTATATTTGTACGCAATCTGGTGATTGGCGGCTGGCACTGCTGCCAAGTTTTGTGTAAGAAAACTCGCTGTTGGCTGTCTTAAAACTCGCCAAAGGACGAATCGAGGACCGGGGGTGGGGTTAGGTGTCCCCCTCGGTGCCGAAGAGAGGTCCGGGCGATGCCACAGCGTAGGAAGGGCCGCAGTATTGCTGTATGTACACAAAACACAGCGACAACGGAATTTTCATGTTTCCGGTGTTGTGCCAAAAAGTGATTTCCGATTTTATTTTTTTACTGTATTATCTTTCTTATATCGGTAAATAGACTGTGGCGCACAGGATTTATCCATCCATCCATTCGCTTCCGCTCATCCTGTTCAGGGTCGCGGGGGGGGGGGGGGGGGGGGGGGGGGGGGGGGGCTGGAGCCTATCCCAGCTGTCACAGGGCGAGAGGTGGGGTACACCCTGAACAGGTCGCCAGCCTGTTGCAGGGCCAACACAGAGACAAACAACCTTTCACACACACATTCACGCTGTCATTCACACCTATGGGCAATTTAGTGTAGCCAATGAACCTAACCCCAGTAAGTGCATGTCTTTGGAATGTGGGAGGAAACCGGAGTACCCGGAGGAAACCCACGCAAGCACGGGGAGAACATGCAAACTCCACACAGAGAGAGGGAGAGGCCTGGGCCAAGGTGGAATCGAACCCAGGCCTTCCAGATGTTATTCTAACTGTGAGGCAGCAGTGCTAACCACTGCACCACCGTGCTGCTGCACAGGATTTATGAAGGGCTTATATATAAAATGAAGAAATGACTTGTTTTGCAAATATATTTATGACTGCATTACTGTATCAGCATTATAATCAGTCCAGTCGTTTTTGGCTACCCTTTATAGAACTATAATGTTACATTTGTTGCAATTTCTGCAGCCCTCTTGGCAGATCTCTCAGGAAAAAAGACATTTTTAATGTCAATGATAATTTTTACCTTCATTAATAAAGAATATATGAAAGGCACTTTGCCAAGAAGTGATTGCAGCTTCTACCTGTGACAGGAGTGTTGTTTCTCGCTCAGAATGACATAATATCATTCACAAGAGATGTGTTTGACACAGATGTTTCACAGATGTTAGGCCAAAAATTAATCTACAGCCATTTAAATACAACCAATAATTTTTGGGGGGGAAATACTGGAAATCATTTTTTTGGAACAACACGGCATATCTCTAAAACTCTTCAAAAGTCCCCGATGACACCGGGAAAAGTCACTAAGTTGGCAACACTATCTGCCGGTGTTGCCAAAAATTGCAGCTTCTACCATGTGACAGGAGTGTTATTTATGACTCAAAATGAGTTGACATCATTCATGAGAGATAATATTCGAGATATGCTTGACAGACCATACGTCAGCAAGTAATTTACAACTATATAAATACCAGCAATCATTTTTTTGGAAAATACTGGAAATCATTTTTTGGCACAAGACCCGCTATTCAGATGATACAGTGGTATGCAGATGTTTAACCACCCCTGATAATTGTCATGATTTTCCTTTATAAATCATTGGTTGTTCAGATCAGCAGTTTCAGTTAAATATATCATAAAGCAGATGAACACAGGGATATTTGAGAAGTGAAATAAAGTTTACAGGATTTACAGAAAGTCTTCAATAATTATTTAAACAAAATTAGGCAGGTGCATAATTTTGGGCACCCCAACAGAAAAATGACATCAATATTTAGTAGATCCTCCTTTTGCAGAAATAGCAGCCTCTAAATGCTTCCTATAGCTTCCAATGAGAGTCTGGATTCTGGTTGAAGGTATTTTGGACCATTCTTCTTTACAAAACATCTCCAGTTCAGTCAGGTTTGATGGTTTCTGAGCACGGACAGCTCGCTTTAAATCCCACCACAGATTTTCAATAATATTCAGGTCTGGGACTGAGATGGCCGTTCCAGAACGTTGTACTTGTTCCTCTGCATGAACGCCTCAGTAGATTCTGAGCAGTGTTTAGGGTCGTTGTCTTGTTGAAGTATCCAGCCCCGGCACAACTTCAACTTTGTCACTGATTCTTGAACATTGTTCTCAAGAATCTGCTGATATTGACTGGGATCCATGTGACCCTCAACTTTAACAAGATTCCCAGTACCTGCACTGGCCCCACAGCCCCACAGCAGGATGGAACCACCACCAAATGTTACTGTGGGTACCAAGTGTTTGTCTTGGAGTGCTGTGTTCTTTTCCCACCATTCATACCGCCCCTTGTTATGTCCAAATAACGCAGTTTAGTTTCATCAGTCCACAGCACCTTATTCCAAAATGAAGCTGGCTTGTCCAAATGTGCTTTAGCGACTCTGTTTGTGGCGTGTGTGCAGAAAAGGCTTCTTCTGCATTACTGTCCCATACAGCCTCTCCTTGTGCAAAGTGCGCTCAATAGTTGAACGATGCACAGTGACACCATCTGCAGCAACATGATGTTGTAGGTCTTTGGAGCTGCTCTGTGGGTTGACTATGACTGTTCTCACCATCCTTCTCCTCTGCCTATCTGAGGTTTTTCTTGGCCTGCCACTTCAGGCCTTAACTAGAACTGTGCCTGTGCTCTTCATTTCCTCACTATGTTCCTCACAGTGGAAACTGACAGCTGAAATCTCTGAGAGAGCTTTTTGGATCTTTCCCCTAAACCATGTACATTTTGCGTACATGCAGTGCAATACAATGTTTTAATGGATAGGCAAGAGTATATTTACTACCAAGATATCCAGAATTTTTCAACACCGGGATGTGTTTTTAATACTTCCTATTACATTAAAATACCACCAAACCAGGAGAAATGAAATGTCATGAAAAAATATCAACATTTTCTTTGTACACTTTTGGGGAGGGGGGAGGGGGTCTGAAAAAGAGTAAACTTTGGAAAATGTCGATAATTGTGAATGACCCCTTAATGTGCTGGAAAATCATGAAAATTGACCTTGGAAGTGCTTAAAAGGTGCTTGAATTTGATCCTGGAAAAGGTGTACGAACCCTGCAAATTGTTGAAAGTTGTAAGAAAAGTTACTTAAACTAAATTTGGGGTGAAACCCTCCGTGCATGGTCAGGAGCTTTCTTGTCTTGACATCAGCAGCTTCTATTTCCTCCTTTGGTCAGCTCATTATCCCAGCAGGGAATCTGATGACCAGGGTGTAGGTGATTCCTATTCAGCTGACTCTTCAGGACTTGCCTTACTCTCTGCAGGTACTTGGAGGTTGCAGCTTTCCTAGTGGCCTCTTCATGGTTCCCATCTGCCTGTGGGATTCCAAGGTACTTGTAGCTGTCCTGCAATGCTGCCTTCTGGTAGTGCAGTCCTCTCAGTTCAGACTACCTTCCCTATCTTTGTAACCATACAACTACACTTCTCTAGTCATCCATGTACAGGAGGGGGTTGATCGTTGCTCCATAGTCGGTATCTGTAGCCAGGTTTGCTGAGGGTCTATGCAGAACAGCAGCGGAGAGCATCTCCTTAGCAGATCCCACACTTGATGGTGACTTGTACAGTTGGCTTGAAGTTAGTCTCTAGTGTTTAGGGCTGCAACGATTAGTCGACAATAAAAATAGTTGATGACGAATTTAATTATGGATAATAGTCGTTTTTTATTACTGATCACTTTTTTTTTTTCAACGGAGTGAGACATCTTCCTGTCCGTTTATCTCTGGTGAGCTTCACACATGCGCAATAGCATTCAGCGGCATTCATGGTGGCTACTGGTGAAACAACACGGAGTGCCAGACGATCCAAAGTTTGGGACGATTTCACCCTCGAGAAAGGAAAAATTAACTTATGTGCAAAGAGGACCTCACATATCAGGGAAGCACTGCTGTGATGCACGAGCTAATGTGCCAACTTTGTTTTATAGGGAAGCAAATGTACTATATTTTTTATGTTATAAATTTAATGGTCCATTTTTCTATCAGCAGCAAACCTGATTAAATTTTTTAAATGAAGGATCCATCTTCTGTGTTTACTACCACGTTTTAAACATGTAAAAGCTGATAGCTAAATAAGTGCCATTTCATAATTATGTGATTCATAGTCGACTAATGGTTTCAATAATTGATGACTAATCGACTATCAAAATAGTCATTACTACTAGTGTTGTCCTCCACACCCTCACTGAGTTCCTGATGAAGGCTCCGAGGGTCCTGTTGATCCTGTTGAGCTGGCTCCTCCCCCTCTGTGACCCCCTATCACACACATCCGTGCTGCAGGTCTGTGATGCAAGAACGGTTGATGTGGAGCTCGGTGTCCATCCTGTTGAGGGTTCCACTTCCCATGTCATCACTTCCTTCAGTCACAGACTGAACTTGTGTGAATCCACCTGCAGACCAGCATCTGCTGAAGGAAAGAGCAGCTCTGACACTAAGGCCCGATTCAGACTTTAAATCTGTAACCTGGAGCTACGACATAAAAGGCCTGAGCGGCGGACACTCGTACTCATACATGCATGGTGTTCATTCTGCAGACTGAGTCGGTTCCACCAGCAGGTGGCAGCACCGAGCTGTTAGACATCGATCCAATGTGTAGGCCCAAAACTGTTTTTATTTGTAAGAATCGTAGGTTGAAGTCTTTCACAGGTGGAGAGATTCCCATCTGCAGACTTACTGAGAGAATTACAACACTGATAAAACAGTTTTGTACTGTTTCCCACCCACAGCAGAACACACCACTAAAGGAAGAACACACTAACCACCACGTCTGACCAATAAACATGAGATTAGAACGAGCAGAGCCCACAGTGACTGCATCACAAAGGTCTGAAAAACAGGTCCAGTGGAGAGCCAGCGTGTCCACCAGAGATCCATCTGAGAAAGAATATCCCACTAACAGCTGACTGTGGAATATTTAGCAGTGACTGGACTTGTTGCACAGGTATCATCCTATCACGGTACCACACTGGAACTCACTGAGCTCCTGAGAGCGACCCATTCTTTCACTGATGTTGGTAGAAGCAGTCTGTATGTTAGGGTGCTGGTTTACACACCTGTGACCATGGAAGTGACTGGAACACCTAAATTCAGTGACTTGGATGGATGAGGGAATACTTGTGGGAATATAGTGCATCGTGGATGGATTTATCTTCTGACTGATCCAAGGAGTCTGAACCATCAGACGCAGCTGTCTCACATATTTTGTGCTGCGTGTTCAGTGTCTGTGGAAACATCGGTGTGAAGATCATCATGTTTGAGATGATTCTGTTTGGTCTGACAGAGAAAACCTCTGAAATCAGCAGCAGCTCTTTTCTCTGCAGGTGAGCTCTCGGCTTTAGGCTCTGCCTCGCTCTGCAGCCCACAGACTGTTTCCTGGAAATGTGTGAGGAGTTCAGGTGTGCACGAACGTGTGCAGCAGGTCAGACTTGAACTGCAGCTTAAACCCAGCAGACTCGTCGCTGCGCCTTCAGGGACTTTTAGTTTTAGATGATTTTTATTGTGTGGAGTAAAAGCTGGGGTAAACTGTGGAGAACTCATAGTCGCCATAATAATAACCCAAAGTAGTACAGTTAGACACTTCACCAGTGTGCCCATGATCAAACAATTGAACCACACACTGGAGACCAAAGGCTCATTTGATAAGTCTAGCAGGAAGGGAACAGTAGTTAGATGGGGCCTAGTGACTGAGCAAACCACACAGGTGTTTAAGTTCATGCACTCAGCAGACAAGAACATCCATCCTAGCCATCTGTTCCCTCCACTGATCCCTGTTTCTATTGACACGTCTCCTCAACATTAGTTACATTTAAATACTTAACTGTTTCTGGCCCTGACTTAAGTTGGGCTACACTGGACATGCTGCGAGGAGAAGCAGTGGAGATCCAGGTTTAGGTTGCACTTCTACACTGAAGGACCTAAGCTCATCAGTCCCTTTCATGTCTGTTCCAATTAAATAAGTTCCTGCATCATTTGTATTCAGACTGTAAATAGTCACAGTCACATGGTTACAACTAAAAGGTTCTGCCGTTTTCTGTCCACTCCTGCAATTAGCTTTCACTTTATGTGCCATTTTTTTGTTCAGGGGTGAGTTTAGTCCACCCAGAATCAGAGAGTGCAAACACGTTTCCAAGCACATGGTTTCTGACATAAATATTTTGCAGTGCCTGAAATACCCTCAGCTGCCCTACTCGTTCCACTCCACCAGCTGGCGCTCCGTTAACTGGCCGCTCCAAAATCAACAAAAACGGCTGAAAAAGCATACCCAAATTAAATCAGCTGCTGTTCCTGAACCGTTTGGAGTACATGCAAAAGCTTGGTCTCTTTGTGAAGAAGACAAGCTATATTTTTCATTTTTGCCGTCAAAAATGCTGTAACTGTAATGAGTATGAAGCTATTAAGTTTGGAACACAGAAAAATTAGACAATTTTTGCCTCACCTAGATTTTTCCTGTTTGTTTTTATGTAACTACACACTGAGTGTAGAAGGTATGGACTGGAAAATATAATGAAGCTGTAGAATGAAGTCTTTTTAACGTGTATTTCAAATTTTATCAAGATAGCACAAAAATCTAGTGTTTTGTAAAGGTTTTTGTGTGTTGATGTGCCATTTGGAGACTCCAAATATTCAGAGTACTGTTTAAAAAACAGTAAAACACAGAAAACTGCAACTATTTACAAGTATTCTGCTCTACCCCAGCCCACCCCCCCCTCCTCACATGGGATCTTCAATGTGCCACCGTTATAACAGTCTCTGTTTGGGACAAAGCACAATGGCTTGTCACATGTAGAGCACTGAACTGCAGTTTTCGAACCACATACACGGCATCTTACTCTTCCAGCAGTCTTGTGCCCACTGATGAACTGCAGCCGGTGTTGTGAGCCACTTGGCTGTGATGGCCCTGGCTGTGATAATCCGGGAACACTCCCCTGAGTGCATAACTGCATCAGCTGGTCAGCCAGTGTCTCCCTGAATGCCTTCTGGCACATCGGTACTTGTCCTTTTGCAGTGTGCAGCTCTTTGTGGAGAATGAAGGCATTCACTACTGCAATGTCAAGGAAGTGCTAAAAGAATGTCTTATACCACGTGCGGGTTTTGTGGAGGACTTGATAGTATCCATCAGTGCATCAGAGACATCCACTCCTCCCATGCACTGATTGTACTCTTTGACGGCCGGAGGAACTGGGATGTCCTTCTTAGTCCAGCGTCCACTGCTGTCCTTCACCTTCCTTGTGACTGTGTCTCTGCTGTGTGCTGTGTGGATGGTGGAGCAGAGGAAGACATCTCGAGTGTCTCGCCACTGGATGAAGAGAAGTGAGCCGGTGGATGGTGCCACGTGGAGCTCTAGGAGCAAGTTCCTTATCTGTCGTTTTTGGGTAATCTATTCTGTTCTTTCTAATAGTCCCACATGCCCAGATCCTCTGCTGCATGAGATCTTGGAATAAGGTGGGACTAGTGTAAAAGTTGTCCATAAAAAGTTTGTAGCCTGTGCCCAGCAGTGATGTGTTTGTAAGTTTTGTTACTGCATCATAACTGAGACCCTTTCCACTGATATTATCTGTTTTACCCTCATAAACGAAGAAGTCCCAGGTGTAGCCGTTACTGGAGTCTGCTAGGACCAACGGTTTGAAGCCCCAGCGAACAGGCTTGCCCTTCATGTACTGTTTGAAAATGACCTTTGCTTTTGATGCAACCATTCGCTCATCAACTGCTATGTCCTGGCGAGGATGGTAGTTTCAGCAGCGTCTCTCATCTCCATGTAAAGAGGTTTCATTTTTCCAAGTCGGTCAAAATCTGGTGTCCCTCTTTTTGCTTCATTTACAGAATCCTCTGCTGCACTGCTCAGGTGGAGAGCAGAGAGGATCCCGAGCCACTTTCTTCCTGACATGACCGACTTTGCAAACAACAGCTTGTACAGCTTCCCACCTCGCCAGTAGTCTGTTAGAGATGTGCACTTGACAAAACACATGTAAACAGCAGACAGAAAGCCAAACATATCCTGCATAGTAATGTCTGTCCAAGGCCTGGATGGTGTTGAGCAGTGTGCTCTTCCATGCTCATTGCTGTTAGCCAACAGTGTCTGAAGCATATCAGCAGTAAAGAATAGTTGAAAAAGCTCAACAACACTATATGCAGCAGTCATAATAAGCTGCGCTCCCAGTGTTCTGGATGGGTGGAAAGAGGGCTGGGGTGGTGTTATATCCGGCTCCTCAACACCATGCCATCTGTCTGCAGCTGGAATAGATGTGCCCTCCCCCCTTGTGCTGCCCCCGCTCCTGCCCTGGCCTTTGGCTCTGCCTCTGCTCCTAATGTTCCTCCTGGCCTGTATCCTCACAGGCATCAGATCCTCTTCATCAGATGAAGAAGCCTCTTCCACCACCCTGTTTGGCTGCCTGCCACTCATGTTCAGAAGTTTCCCTAATTTGTAAAAAGAAGGAAAATGTCAAGCTTCATTCAAAAAAAAAAAAAAGTCTATTTTCAGTGATTCTCTCACACACACACAAAACAAATTGTATATCTAAAAAAAGTTACAGTAAATGTAAACACTACATTAGCACAAAATAAAAAACACAATCCTCCCAGTAGTCCTTCTCTGATACACAACTTAAAGCCTCCTCCCAAACAATAAACCCCACCCCCCACTTGTAAACCTTTAGACACTTACGGATCATCTCCATCGAAAAACGAATCATCTTCTGATGTTGTCTTGTCCATTGAATCAGAAACCTCTGATGCTGAAATGTCGCTCTCGCTCTGTGTGAGCAATTCCACAACCTCCTGAACGCTGAACTTTGTCTTGCCGGCGGCCTGCTGTGCCATTTCTCAATCTCCAAAACGTGTGATCACGGCGAATCTCAACCGAAGCTCTGAGACGTTGTCCACCTCACCGTGCCTTTTCACCGGGTGATGCAGACGCAATAGAGAACCCTGTGAAACCCCCAATCGATACTTACAATACACCTTCCCTGCCCCCACACACAGACACACAATATAAGTGGCGCCACTGCAGCATATAGTGATATTTCCTAGGTAATGGTGCATGTCTAACTCACCATAAAAAAAAATATTTACATCTAAACGGCATATAATACGAGGACGAGCCGAGAATAAAAAGTTACACGTACCATGAATCGCCTTCAGAGTAACAGCTGTTCATTTGGGGGATTTTGCAACAATAAAACCGGTCGAATCAGCAACGAGGTCTTCTAATAAATAATAATCCACTCTCCTGAGTCATTTAGTCACTTCTTTGAATAAATATAGTCTGTTTTTGATGCATTCTGACAATCTGTTGGCGAGAAAAAATATTGTAAACACTGTTTATGCACAACGGCGCACACTCTCTTACTTCCTGTTCAGTTTTACACACGGAGGACGCACTGAATACGCAGCACCTTTATGGATTCATGTGAAAACAAACTGCATAGTACCATATACCCACATGTATTGGCTATACATCTGTGGTTTTAGATTTTGAGTCAGAGTTGACCAATCAGAACGATTGGAGAGCATTTGGGGCATGTCCAGAGAAGTCACATGACACTGTCTGGTTTATTATTGGCTCTGGAAAATCCATTTCATAACATGATTGGCCAAATGAGGTGTCAATCCAATTCTGAGGGTCTACTGTCATATAAAAGCATCGTAAGGGCGGACTGCAGCGTTACTGTGACGCTATGAGGCTTCAAAGTCGGGAAGCACTACAAACGGCCCGCGGGCGGGACACTGTCAGTTAACAGGATAAAGTCAAACACAAAAGTCAGCGTCTGGCCTTCAGTCCCATCACATTAACGCCTGAAGCTTGTTTAAAGCAATCTTTCCACACAGAGGAAAAACTAACACTGAGTATTATAAGGATCTGACCTATCATGACCCTCATGACCACCCTAGGAGTGCTCTGACCTGTGGACTATCTTCACTGAGTTTGAGACGGCTGCCCCCTAGTTGTAACAACCCCCTTTGTAGCTCAGGCTTGAGTCAAGCACTCATTGGGGTCTCCTTTCCCTATTCTTCACCCTCCCTACTTAAATTTGCAGGTTTACAGTGTGTGAGATGTATCCAAGTTTTTCTTTCTGCTATTTTAACTGCTGTAGGTGTGGCAAGCAATACCCGGTATGGGCCTTCCCAACTGGATTGGGCCCAAATCTTCTGTTTCAGGACTTTGATGGAAACCCAGTCTCCTGGCTTCAATGGACATGTTTCTGGAGAAACCTCCTGCTGGGGTAGAGAGTTACAGGACAAAGCTTCTTTATTGGTTAGGACTTTCCTCGTGTACTCAGCAATATTCCCCTCGACCTCTAAAGCAGTGGTCCCCAACCTTTTTTGAGCCGCGGACCGGTTTAGTGTTAGAAAATATTTCCACGGACCGGCTTTTAAGGTGTGGCGAATAAATACGTCAAAATAAATGATACGACCATAACCAAGTGTGATATTTTCTACATATAATAATAAAAAACGGGAATCCACTTTGTATTCGTATGCAACTCTATCAGCAGCGTTCTCGTAACATCCCGCCTCAACATGAATAACAGGCTCTCTGCCCACAGCGCTCCCTGGTCAGCTGTTAGAGCCATGGTAAAACATGCCTTCAAAATAAGATACACCGCAAAAACAAATACAGTAGAAATCACCTCAGTCGGATTCAAATGGCCCAGTTTGGGGTCTATTATCGAATTTCGCTGCAATGGCTTCTGCTTCATCTATGAATTTGCTTCTGCAAATTTTATAATCTGAAATTTTACTCGTAAGTGCAAGTTTGTAGCTTACACTTGCCACGATTGTCCCCGGTGAAATGAACTGATATAAACACTAAAACAATTTCCAGTGTGTGTGTAGTTGTGCATGAACGAGCCGATGCATGGAAGTGGGCGGACAGGAGCTGAGGAGGGTTTTAGCGCTAAACTCATCCAGTTTATGCGATCACATTTAACTGGAAATTTATTACAATGGGACCAGATTTTTCATCCGAGGTAGGTGAATATCCGACGGATTTATGTGATGATTTTATTGGAATTAATGTTAGGAAAAATCAGGACCTGCAGATGCCATCCAACTAGAGCGAAAACCCGATTTGTGCAACTTCGACTTAGGTGATTTTTACTGTATAAAGCGCATGAAAAATACAACTCACCATAACACTGAATCAGTGTAAGCCCCCTGAGCTTGTTTCTCTGATATTCATTTTTGCTGGCTTCTGGTTTGACTGGGTTCGGCCGATTTCACATGGAGCGTGGCTGCAGAGCCGCGGTGTCAAGCGCTGGAGAGTCAGTTTGATGGCTGGGTCTACCTCACTGCTATCCCCGGTGTTGATAAATAAAAATGGTAAATGGACTAGTTCTTACATAGCGCTTTTCTACTCTTGTTGAGCACTCAAAAATTTAAAGAAGCGTTATGTAGGTCAACCAACCGATTTCGTTAGACAGGCCTGAAGCTTCTGGGTTTAATTTTAGCGGTGACGTATCATGTGAGCAGAAACATCTTGACACGTCAAGAGGAAGTCATGGAGGGAAGTAACGGAGCGAATCCGCCCATTTTTCAAAATAAAATATAGTTTAGGCGCAGATAATAAGTAAAACGGAAATAATTTAAGTTATTTATTCTTTATGTGCGGCCCGGTACCAAATGTCCCACGGCCCGGTACCGGTCCACGGCCCGGGGGTTGGGGACCTCTGCTCTAAAGGATCAGGGTTAAATTGTCCAAATTCAGGTATCCTGCAGGGCTTCCCAAACATGATTCCAAAGGATGTTAATCCATGTTTCACTGGTGTGATTCTCATGTGCAGCATTACGAAGGGGAGGCAGTCGATCCATGTTTTCCCTGTCTCTGCCAGAATGGTCCTAAGTTTTGACTTAATTATTCCATTGTGTCTCTCAGCCAAGCCTGCAGATTGTGGATGGTAGGCACTAGGGCTGGGCGATATGGACCAAAAGTAATATCTCGATATTTATTAGCTGGCGATATACGATATATATATATATATATATATATATATATATATATATATATATATATATATATATATATATATATATATATATATATATTGATATATTTTCTTCCCAAAAGGTATAAACAAAAAAGGCCCTTCAGAGTCAAAGCTACATGTCCCAAATGTCTCACAGACACTTTTATTAACATTCTGCTGTAGATGTTCATGAGAAAGTAAACTAGAAAGTAAATAAATTAATGTTTTTTTTCCTCTATAAAAAGACTCACAGCTGTGCTATTAAAATGTAAATAAAAAAGATCCAGAGCAAAAATATCAAAATGCTGACTGATTCTTTATGAAGCCAGTTTGGTGAAGTCTGCTTCACTGGGAAGTACTTCCTCCTGTGTGTACTCCTGTACATCCAGTACTGTGACTACTGAACAAACTTCCATCTGCAGGATTTTAGCATCTCAGTAAATCCACAGACATATGCGCTGATGTATCACAGCAACGGGCCACCCACTCAATGCAGCATCTGCAAGCACACGATAAAGACCCAATTCTGCTATTAAGGTCACATGACTTATGGTACAAACCAACTTCTGCTGCATATGGCGGCGCTCTCTCACCTGCAGCCAGGGACTCTTGGGGGTCCGGGCGACGCCAAAGCGTACGAATGGACGCAGTATGAAGGCTGTATGTACACAGAACACGGCGACAGCGAAGGATTTCAGGTTAACAAAACTCTCCGACCTCACCGGGAAAACTCGCTAAATTTGTCGCTAGTCACTTTTGGGGAAAAAAGTCTCCAGTGCGGTCTGAAAAGTTACTAAATCTAGCAACAAAGTCACTAAGTTGGGAACACTGCCATGCGGTCGCTTCCCGCAGGATTAATGGGTGAAGCGAGGGGGTGAAGCTGTGCAGAGAAACTGGGAGAAGAGAAAGGTGAACTGGTGGATCTACAAGTATGACTGTAACACGAACTACACTATATTGATATAAATGATATTATCTCATCTTATATTGCGTATGAAAATATATCAATATTCTTAAAAACTCGATATGTTGCCCAGCCCTAGTAGGCACAATAATTTTTTAAATTTATTTTTAAAGCAGTAGCTAAGTTTTTTATCATTTCATTTACAAAAAGGAGCACCATTATCAGAATAGATGTACTTCCAAGCAATACTTTTGCTACTGTTTCTGCATCTGGATTTGCACATGGAAGAACTACTACCCATTTAGAGAATGCATCAATAATAACTAGGGATGCGCCGATCCGATATTCAGTATCGGTCCGATACTGGACTACATTACTGGATCGGATATCAGAAAGAAATAAAAAATGTAATCCGATACATTAAATAACGTTTCGCTCATATTAGCTGCATTACAGTCTTCTTCTTCTTGTGGGTTTGCGGTTGACCAAACCAGCTTAGAACTGCATTACCGCCACCTACTGGACTGCAGTGGATCAGGAGTTAGAAAAAAACCCTCAGATTCTATAAAGTTCTCAGTCGCTGCGACGGATTCCCTTTAACACTGAGCGATCATCGCTGACATGTTTTTCCGCCTCTACCGCTCTCTGCTGTGTTTGTGTGTTGTGCTCGCTGTGCTGAGAATCAGCTGTTATTTTTTTCTCTACTTCAGCTCCTGGACATACTGCTAGCGAGCGCAGCTATTCGCACTAGTGACCGTCCGGTACCGGAAGGACCCCTTCCCCGTCAAAATATTTTTGATACTTTAATCCCTGAAACTCAGCGTTGCTACCTTGGACTAATAGAATGATTTTGGGTAGCTGGGCGTGAGCAGACAGGTAGGTTTCTACATGCTCTAAGTGCAGGACTTCCTCCTGCTGCTCGGGTTCTGGTTCTAGTCAATCTAGTCCTGTGAGAGGGCTCTTCGTCAGCAGAGTCCTCGGCCTTCTGGGCACACTGGCTCCACTAATGTCCACGCTGCCCACGTCTATAACAGGTATTTTTGTCAAGCCCTTTGTCTTCTTATATTTTGGAGCATATCCCTCCCCATGTTTAGGTGCCCCACTGTTGGGTTTGCTGCAGCTTCTTCCATGTCGTAAATGATCACACACTTTTTAGTCTCTTGACTCCTTTATTCCTAACTTCATCACAGCTCTGGAAATGTGCTCAGTAGCCATGGTTGTAAATGTTCATACTGCGTACACTTTTCTCACTGCCGTAAAATGAATGATCACAACAAGGTCGTAAAACAAAGTAAAAAAAAAAACACAATAGTTTCTGCAGGAAGTTCCATTCGCCACACAGGACATATCAAAATAAAAGTGCTCACCAAAATAAAACATTAGTGTCTAAGAAGAATTTGAGAACAGAACTTAACACCCCCCTTGTTCTCATCATTGTAACCCAGATACTTAATTTCCAAAGAACCACATTTTGAATTTAACAAGTTTTGCTTTGGTTGCAGGTTTTGTCAGTATGTCAGCAGCCATGTTTCCTGTTGGGCAATAGATGACATCTATTCTTCCCTGGCTGAATGCTTCACGGAAGAAGTGGTACTTTACATCAATGTGTTTAGATCTTTGTCTGCTCACTGGGTTCTTACTCAGTGCGATGGCTCCCTGATTGTCTCCGTGAATCACTGTGCATTTGTACCCTCTTTTATCCATACCATTTAACAGCTGAGTTAGATACATGCTTTCCTGAGTAGTGCTTGCTAAACCAATGTATTCAGCTTCACAAGTTGACAAAGCCACTGTTGGTTTTCTTTGATTTCCACAAAATGGCTGGACCTTGTTTAGTAAGGCTGAAACAATACCCTGTAGTGGTGCGTCTGTCTTCCATTGAAGATGCCCAATCAGAATCACTGAATGCAATTAAGTTCAACTCCTCCTCACTGTTCTTCAAACTCAGTTCATAGTCACTTGTCCCTTTCAGATATCTCAGTGCATGTTTAGCAGCCACTCAGTTTTCTGCTTTTGGCTTTGCCAGTGTCTGTGAGAGCCTGCTCACAATCCAACTGATATCTGGTCTGGTGCAAGTCATGGCATAAATAAGGCTGCCTATTATCTCACGGTACTCTTTTGAGTTGACAACCTCCTCTGTGTCCTCCTGCTCATTTTTAAGGTCATCCAGTTTTTGCTCACATGGTGTAGACCTGGCTTTACACTCAGACATCTTAAATCTTTCAAGCATTTTTAGGATGTATTCTTTCTGACTCATTTTGATTTCTCCTTCTTTTTGTTCAAATTGTATGCCCAGAAAACATATTTTCCCATATCTTTCATGTTAAACTTGGTCTTCATGGCTCCCTTAAAACTGTCAAGTAGGTCATTATTGCTGGCTGCTATGATTAAATCATCCACCCAAATGAGTACAATAATGATATCATCTTTGACCTGCTTGCGATACACACAGTGGTCAGACAGGTTTCGCACGAAGTTGTCCTGTTCAAGGTGATCATTTAGAAGCTTGTACCAGTTTCTCCCAGACTGTTTTAAACCATAGAGGGATTTCTTTAATTTGTACACTAACTTCTCTCCTGTTTCTGACGTTTCTTCAAATCCTTCTGGTTGCTCCAAGAAAATTTCTTCATCTATTGGAGCATGTAGATATGCTGTCTTAACATCCATTTGATGAATGGTAAGATTGTTTTGTACTGCTACCTGCATCAGCACCCTTACAGATGTAATGTTTGCTGTTGGGGCAAAAGTCTCGTGATAGTCTATACCTTCTGTTTGGCTGTAGCCCTTTGCTACGTATCTGGCCTTAAAGATCTGCCCCTTTTCTGGGTTTTCTTTGAGTGCATACACCAGGCCTATTCAATTACTTTTTCTTCTGGGCCAGATTTGAAAATTTTGAGATGCCACTGGGCCGAAGACCCCTACTTACATTATTTCTTGAGACTTAACTCTAAATATGCTACCAATTGAACTAAATCATAAAAATAAATAAAGGAATTCACAATAAAGGCTTTATACTTCATCATTTATTGATGAGCAAAATAATTCAAGTGCATTGCAAATTTTAACATTTGGTCCAAACCTTGACTAGAATATTTTTAACAAGGCAAATTTCACCACACATATGTTTAATTAAAAAAACAAAACAATGTAACAATAACAACCTTTTGCAACAGTAAAGTCTTCTGTAACATTTTAGATGTATTTGCAAAAGTGCATTTGTTGAACTAGAACGGCCAACTGAGGCAGTGCATTAAATATTTCAACAAAAGAAACTGCACCAAGTGAACATTTAATAACTGTAAAATTAAAGCTTCTTCTGCATATTCAAAGTAATGCTGACTTAATGCGTTCAGTCTTTGGGGTAAAATAAACACATTTATCAGTCCAAGCAGGGTTAAAACAGCGATTTTCATTGTCAATTTTAAGTTTTTGACCTGTCAGTGACATATTTTGGCGGTTGTTGTACTTGGAGAGAGTATTCTGGGCTGGCGTTGCTATGATACCGGAAGCGGTGCGTTCAAGTACAAGAGAAAGGGCGGGAATTTTTAAAACTCTCACAGCAAATATGATTTAATTGCGTTTTTGCAGCTTACGTTGGGTCAGTCGGGGGGTGGGCCAGTCAAAGGGGGTCCGCGGGCCAGATGTGGCCCCCGGGCCGCTAATTGAATAGCCCTGGCATACACCCACTTTCCTCCTACTGTGTTTTTACCTTCTGGTAGAAGGTTCAGTTCAAAAGTGTCATTTTCTTTAAGCGAGCTGATCTCTTCTCTCATGGCCTGTTCCCATCTGTGTGCATCGGGTGACATCTTGGCTTCACTATAAGTTTGGGGGATTCCACACACTGCCTTGTAGCAACAGTCTACAGTGGTTTGAGTTACATCATTATTTTCAAAAGCTGGTAGATAGTCCTTCAAGTGTTTTGGAGGCTTCCTTTCTCTTCGTGGGTAATGATGATTCTGATTTTGTTCACTTTTTGCATCTGTACTTTGTCCATCTAGATAAGATATAAGATAAGATAGTGTTTATTTGTCACATGCACAGTTATACACAGTACAATGCACAGTGAAATGTATTTTGTACCTGCAACCATATATACACACACATATAAATAAGAAGAATAAAAAAAAAAAAAAAAGTAATTCACACTATACACTATACTCTATATACTATACACTATACACACTTTTTAAATTATAATATTTACATTGTGCAATAATGGTCCAGTTAGGGCTCAGAGTTGAGCAGACGGATGGCTTGTGGGTAAAAACTCTTCTTCAACCTTTCAGTCTTAGTCCTCAGGCAGCGGTAACGCCGGCCTGATGGAAGCAGGGAGAAGAGAGAGTGTCCGGGGTGGCTGGGCTGTTTTAGGATCTTCATGGCCCTCAGCCTGCACTGCTTGGTGTAAATGTCCTGCAGGTTGGGGAGGGTGGTTCTGATGGTCCGTTCAGCTGAACGAACCACCCTTTTTAGGGCCATGAAGTCCTGCTTGGTGCAGTTTCCCATCCAGGTGGTGATGCTCCCACGCATGATGCTCTCGATGGTGCAGGTGTAAAAGTTCCTGAGCACCTTGAGTGGGAGCTTGAAGTCTCTCAGCCGCCTGAGGAGGTAGAGACGCTGTCTGGCCTTCTTCACAGTGATGTTAATGTGATGAGTCCAGGACAGGTCCTGTGAGATGGTCACTCCCAGGTATTTGAAAGTGTCCACTCTTTCCACCTCAGCACCACTGATGACAAGTGGATGGTAGTCCCTCTGCTGCTTCCTGCTGAAGTCCACGATCAGTTCCTTTGTTTTGCTGACGTTGAGCAGGAGGTGGTTCTCCTCGCACCAGTTCTCCAGGCGGGAGACCTCTCTCCTGTAGGCTGTCTCCTCATTGTGAGAGATCAGTCCCACAACAGCAGTGTCGTCAGCAAACTTGATGATGACGTTGGACTCTGACGTGGCCTCGCAGTCATGGGTGTACAGTGAGTACAGCAGAGGGCTGAGTACACAGCCTTGGGGGGATCCAGTGTTGAGGGTGAGGGAGGATGAGGTGAGGTGACCCACTCGTACCACCTGTGGTCTGCTGGTCAGGAAGCTGTGAACCCACCTGCACAGGGATGGGCCCAGGCCCAGGTCCAGCAGCTTAGAGACCAGCCTGGAGGGAACTATGGTGTTGAATGCTGAGCTGTAATCTACAAACAGCACTCTCACATAGTTCCCCTTACCAGTGTCTATGTGTGAAAGGGTCTTGTGGAGGAGGAAGGATATGGCGTCATCTGTGGATCTGTCTGGCCGGTATGCAAACTGTAGTGGGTCGAGGGTGGTGGGCAGTGAGGAGGTGATGAATGTCTTGATGAGTCTCTCAAAACACTTCATCACCACAGAGGTGAGTGCTATGGGCCTGAAGTCATTGGGGCTGCTGGGGTGTGGTTTCTTTGGGACAGGGACTATGATGGACTTTTTAAAGCAGGTGGGAATCACACACAGTTTCAGTGAGAGGTTGAATATCAGTGTAAACACAGGTGCCAGCTGGTCAGCGCAGGTCTTAAGGACACGTCCACTAATACCCTCTGGTCCAGCCGCTTTCCTGGTGTTTACACGTCTAAACACCCTCCTCACGTCGCGCTCCGTCACAGTGAGTGTCTCCGCCCCTCCGGCCGGGAGCGCAGCGGGCTGTTGGCTTCCCGACTCAAAGCGCGCAAAGAAGATGTTGAGTTCATCAGCCAGAGAAGCGTCGGCACTCACCGGGTGTGTGTGTGGTGCTTCGTAGTCCGTGATGGTGCGTAGTCCCTGCCACAGTCCCCTGGGGTCAGACTGTTGTAGTTGCTGTTCCAGTCTGCGGCCGTAGCGATGTTTAGCCTCTTTCACCGCTCTGCGGACGTTGTATGATGCAACCTTGTAGTCCTCCATGTTCCCAGAGGCGAGGCCGGAGTTGTAGGCAACGGTGCGGGACCTCAGGGCGTCGCGGACAGATTTATCCACCCACGGCTTCTGGTTGGGAAAAGTCCTGATGGTCCTCCTAAGTGAAGTGTCTTCAACAACTTTCCCAATAAATCCCACAACAGTTTCCGTAAACTCCTCGATGTCTCCGCCCGCGCTGCTGCGAAACATGTCCCAGTCGGTTGAATCCAACGCACCCTGCAGAGCGGCCTCTGTTTGATCAGACCACCGTGTCACTTCTCTCACAGCAGGGGGTTCCTGCCTGAGCCGTTGTTTGTATTTCGGCATGAGAAGCACAGAGGTGTGGTCAGACTTCCCAAAAGGCGGAAGAGGCTTTGCTTTGTAGCCATCTTTGAATGGAGAGTAGCAGTGGTCTAGGGTCCTCTCTCCTCTGGTGGGGCAGTCGATGTGTTGAATCAATTCCGGTATCACCTTTTTCAAGTTTGCACTGTTAAAGTCCCCGGCTACGATGAGAGCCGCATCACGCTGGTTAGCCTGATAGGTGGAAATAGCCTCATGTAGCTCGGATAGTGCAGTGTTTGTGTCCGCCTGAGGTGGAATATAGACGGCGCTGAAGATGACCGAAGTGAACTCGCGGGGCAGGTAGTGGGGACGGCATTTCAGGGTTAGGAGCTCCAGGTTAGGTGAACATGATTGTTTCAGAAGGACAACATTCCTACTGTCACACCAGTTGTTATTAATCATTAGGCACACACCTCCTCCTCTTGATTTTCCAGACTCACTCGTTCTGTCCGTGCGATGAACACTGAAGAACTCCGACGGCTGTACGGCGTGGTCCGGTATGAGGGGAGTCAGCCATGTCTCCGTGAGACAGATGATGTTGCAGTCCCTTATGTCCCTCTGAAACTGTATCCTGGCCCTGAGTTCGTCCAGCTTGTTATCCAGTGACTGGACATTAGCCAACAGGATGCTCGGCAGTGGCGTTTGGTGCGCTCTGTGCCTCAGCCTCTGTCTTACGCCGGCTCTTTTCCCTCGGGGCCTTGTCCGTGACCTGGGTGCTCCGCGCCGTCCTTTGTTTGAGCTGGCCCACTGGAAACGCAGGATCTCCCGAGGCCAAGTCGGGTCGGGAGAAAAAGGTGTCAGAATACAGCCAGAGTGCTGTATTCTGATATTAAAAAGAGTCTGTCTGTCATACGTGATATGACACAGAGCAGGCGGAATTATAAAGTCCAAAATTAGAGCTAAACCTAATATATACAAACAAAGCGTAGGAGCAGGTACGACGGCTGCTGACCTCACCGGCGCCATCTTGAAGAATCTTGTGCTATAATTTCTATATTTTCCTCATCTTGTAGCTGTTCTGTAACACCTGTGTTCACACTTTCATCATTCTCGCACTGAGATTGGTTTCCTGCATCAGTCTGACTCTGCTGTACATCTATGCCATTTTTGTCACTGGGGTTTCTTCTGTTATATCCCTGGATTTCTGGGTCACACTCATCTGTCTGTGTCTGTTGTTCAACACTGTTCCTTTTAATGAACCTCACCAGTCTGTGTTTTGACACTTTTTCTGTCTGTGGATTATAGACCAGATATGCTGGGCTGTTCCTACTGTACCCTACAAATATTCCTTTCTCACATCTGGGGTCCAGTTTCTTTTGATCATGTTTGTATGCATAACACTCTGATCCAAACACCCACATTTTTGAGAGATCTGGCTTTCTTCCTATTAGCATGAAGTATGGTGTGTTTTTAGTTCTGTCGCTGTAACATCTGTTACGAATGTGAGCAGCATTTTGAACAGCATAAGGCCATAATACTTTTGGTAGCCTCTTTTCTAGTAATAGACACCTTCCCATCTCAAAAAGGGTTCTCCATTGCCGTTCAGCAGTGCCATTTTGGTGAGGAGAATAAGGGGATGATGTCTCGTGTCTTATCCCTTTGTCCCTTAGCAGTGACTGAAAAGCACCGCTCATGTATTCTGTGCCATTATCTGACCTGATACATTTTACCTCACCGTATGGTGCGCTGTCTGCTAGGAACTTCTCCGTCGCTAAAGTTGCCTCACCTTTATTTTTAAGGAAGTAAACTGACACGGCACCTGAGAAATCATCTGTGAATGAAATGGCATATTTATGTCCCTCTAACCCAGTAGGCTCAATAAGGCCTGCTAAATCAGTGTGAACCAACTCTAGGGGCATCTTAGCCTTTGCATCTGGTTTCTTGTTTCTACTGTTGGTAAACTTTCCCTCTGTGCAGACATTACACTCTATCATTGAGTTACCTGTGATTTTCATGCCCTCAACCACATCTGGCAGTTTTAGTACATCATCTACATTGCAGTGTCCCAATATTTCATGCCATGTCTTGACATCGTAGGCTGCATTCACTTTGTCACCTGACATGTCATTTACCTGACCTTCAGCTTGTAGTTGTTTGCCGTTTTTAGGTAGTAGAGTCTCTCATGTTCCCTGATGTGGAAGTGTGTCCCATCTTTTGTTATGAGTTTATTCTGTCTCTCTCTGAAGGTTACTGTGGCTCCATCAGCCGTGGCTGCCTTCACTGAGAATATACTCTGTGGGTAAGTTGGGATGAGCAGGGCTCCTCTCAGTGTGACCACGACGTCTCTCCCCTCTGAATCCTTTAAAAGCACCTCTGCATCTCCTCGCTTTAGTGCCACGTTGTTCATCCTGCTTCCATCTGCTAGCTCCATGTAGTGCTCATCTGGGTCAAAAGTATCATCAAATCTCACAAACTTGTTTTCCTCTCTGATGATGTGAGATGTGGCTCCACAGTCTACCATTATTCTATTTTCTTTAAAGTTGTCTGTGTGTGTGTGTTTGTGTGTGTGTGTATATGTAGGTGCATATGGGTGTGTGTATGGATGTGTGTGTGTGTGTGTGTGTGTGTGAGTATATCAACCCCTTTTATTTTTTTTATTTTTTTTCTATCTCCTTTCTTCCTTTTCTCCCCCCCCCCCCCCCTTTTCTCCCCCCCACCTCTTGTTCTTGCCCCTTCCTTGTTGCCTGTCAGAGTTGGCATGAATAACTAAATAAAAAGATAAATAAATAAAAATAAAATTGCAAACATTAACAAGAAGAGCCTATAGGAAACATATAGAGCTGTTCTTGTCAAAGCAAATATGTTTGGTACATCAGTGCATTCGGATCATCATTCCGATTGTGAAAGATGCCAGACATGACAGGCTAAAAAAAAAAAAAAAAAAAAAAAAAAAAGATGTCTGGTAGAAAACACTGACTGACTTTGAATACAAATGTCTGTTGTTTCTCTTTGTTTTCTCGTCTCTCTGCAGTTTGCTTTGCATCATCTTTGTGCTTGATTTTGCTCCTGCATGTCTCATCGCTGTGTGTCGCGCTCCTGTGGTAGCTGCACCACTTTGGTACTCCCTTCTGTCGGCAGTCTCTCGCAATGTGGCCGCGGTTACCACAGCTGTAACACGTCACCGATGTCATGTCCACTTTCATCACGTTGTCTGATCTTGGTTTAATGTCAAACTTTTCTGTTTCTTCATAGCTTCGGAGTTTGCTTTTGAACACTGTAAATGTTAACTCCTCGCTGCTCTGCGTCGTGTGAATGGCGAAAGGTTTGTACGACTCTACACATGAACCCTGAAATGGCCAGCTTCCACCCCTGAAGGAAAGCATTTGTTAACTGCTGGGCATAAGACCCTGCATTATCATAATTTTCAGGAATGGGCACTCCACTATGTTTATCAAACACCTTCTTCAGCCTACTGAAGTAACGGTCTTGTTGGGTGCAGCGGTTTACTGCTGACCAGTCTGCTTTAGCTTTGTATTTATCTGACACCCTTTGCAGCAGCGCTGTCACACGACCATCTAACTGGTCATCCTTGTGTGACAGTGGGTGTCCATCATTACTGTTGGGGTTCCAGTTCCCACTAATTAAGCACCAATCTGGCGCTAACACGCTCCTCGCTGCTCTCTTCACTTCTTGCCCATTGGAGTGGTAGCTCCTGATGAGATTCTGGATGTCACTAATAAACTGCTGAGGGTCAGTTTTAGGGTGTGAGATGTCAGCAGTAGCTTTAATCACATCCTCAGGCGTCCAGGGTTTATACATTAACATGGTAGGAGCCTGTTGTTGCCCCCCTTGCCCAGCCTGAGTGTTAGGCACCTCTCTCTCAGGGGCTAAAAGATCTAGATCTGTCCCTGCTTCTCCTGGGCTCCAACTTCTCTTATGGACATCCTCTATTCCCCTCCTAACACTATCAGTAATGTGTCTGAGATTATACCCCCCTTTGTAATCAGGTGGTGGGAGGGGGGTGGCAGGAGCCAGTGGTCCAGGGGCTGCATTAAAGCCCACTGCAACTCCCCCAGCTAATAAAGGTTCATGGGGATACAAGTCGGGTAGATATGGAGAAAGGTCCAGATGAGGCCTATTAGGGGGGTCCAGATAATCATCCTCTGGCTTCAAAAAAGCCTGCCCTAAAAATGGGTTGTGGTGTGGATTATAAGCGTGGGCACTGTGAGGATGCTGGCCTACAGAGGGATTGTCCCGTTTTGGAAGTAGTGGATACAACATCTCTGCTTGACAGGATGGAGTGGCAGAATGGGGAAATTAAGCTCCTGATGGGGAGATGGTGCTGGGGGGGGGGCATCTAACCAAGCTAGCTCCAAAACAGAAGCAGCATCAACATCAGGATTCAGCTGAATTTGACCTTTGACTCCTTCAAAGAGTTTGTTTCTGTCAAACTCCACAGCTGTTGTTAATCTGCTGCACTGATGCTGAACTTTATTGTAGAATTTATTGAGTTTTGGAGTTCGTTTTTCTTTGTTTCTCCCTGTTGATGTTCATGTGTGTCCTTAATGTTACACACATTTAGCACATAGTGCTGCTGTCTGTGAACAGTTAGTTGTTGAATATATTTCTTTAAACGGGATCTTTAGTTTCGTTAGTTTCAGTATTAGTTTGAGTTTTTCATACTTTGTCAGGTGCAAGATTCGAGGTACAAGAGTAACTATTGTGTAACAAAAACTCAACAAAAAACTAAAACTAAGCAATAAACCAAAATTAAAAATGAGCAAAACCACTCTGAAAACTAATTAAAACTAACTGAATGAAAGAAAAAAAAAGTAAAAAAGAACTAAAACTAAGCAATAATGTAAAATCCAAAACTATTATAACCCTGCTGGATCCCGTCACCGTCCGGCTGTTTTTCCTGAACCCCGCCAGCCTCACAATCATCCCGACGTGGTTCTTAAGAACACGCTCAGGTTAGAACAGTGCACACTTTCTTAAGGCAACCAATCCTAGAAAAAACAGCTGGACAGATCTTGGACCGGTTCTTGAAGGACCAAAAAATGTTGGATAAATTCAGAAACTTCTCAAAAACCAGAGGCCACACAATTAAACATCATGACTGCTTTAAAAGCCTTAACGGAAACACCACCCTGACAGCCTGGTGGGAATTGTAAAGATAACCGAGTCCTCACTTATCCCGTGTAAACTGACACCCATTTGGAACAATCTGGATATATGTCAAAGACAGTAATGACTTTTTCAGCATGGCAGGAGAAAGGAATAAAGAATTTAGAACATGTTATTCAAGATGGAAGGGTGAGCTGTAGTCTCATCTCACTGTGGGCCTGGCAGGTGGCTGGGGGTGGGCTGATGGCTTCTTGAACTGGAGACTGTGGCTGCCATTTTGTGGTGTCTGTGTGTGGGCCCTGCTTGTTGGTGGTGGGTGCTGACTCCGGGCTGGGTGGCTTACCTCCTCTGTAGGGGTCGGGGTGCGGGGCCTGGAGCCCTGGATTGCTTGTTTCCTGGTGGGGTACCTCCCTGTGCCAGAGGGATCTGCGCCCCCTCGGGGGCACCACCATGTACGGTGAGTCGGCCCATGTTGCGATGTCTGGTCTGCATTTCCAGGATCCTGGGTTCCCCACAGTATGAATTTATGTGTGTATGTGTGTGTGTGTGAGAGAGTGAGTGTGAGTGAGCGAGCGAGCGAGCGAGCGAGTGAGTGAGGGAGTGTGTGTGTGTGTGTGTGAGAGTGAGTGAGTGAGTGAGTGAGTGAGTGAGGTTTTTGGCTGGGAGATAATGAGAGTGTAGCTATGCTGCCTGGCGGGTTTGCTGGCAGTTCCACAGAAAGGCTTGTTTCTCAGGAAACAAAACAAACATCAGTCATAACATCCTGTCTTTGATCAGAGGTGCTCACAACCCGGAGAGCTGCAGCCCTGAAGCACGTCTGAAACGAGGTGAGTGAGCAGAAACACTTTATTTCATCAGACCCTAAAGTGATCCTGAAGATTCTGTGAGCTCCTCTCACTGTCAGTGATTTAAAGACCTGTCGCTGCAGGTTTCCAGGCTACTGTCTGTTTAACCTGAGAGGAAAAACAAGTCAAAGTGGGAACTTACTTTACTAAAATCCAGGCTGAAACTACAGGAAGTGCTCTTGCTGTGGCTTTGCTGCAGCACCGCGAGGGGTCGCCTCTGAGTGGCAGGAGCAGGAAACAGCCTCAAACAGTCATTTAGTCATGCAGGGTTCTGGGGGCAGTTTCAGGTTTTCATTGTGGAGCTTTTGTAATCAATAACTGAAATGAAGTTTGATGAGGCTCTTTTTATTTGAGTGTATGTTTCTTTATTTGGAGAATGAAGACCACATCGCTGCTCTGGGCCCTCACATTACAAAGGTGGGCTGCAGGTACAGGACCCGGATCTCGATGCTGCAGTCATTACCCATGGTGCATCAGGGTCTGAGTTTGATCAGTGTTTTCTGGTGTTAGCAGGAAGCCAAGATGGAGATGGACCTCATCAACATCCTGGATGATATAACAGATGAGGAATTCAAGAGCTTCAAGTGGTTCCTGAAGAATGAGCGGTGGAACGGCATCGAGCCCATCAGAGTGAACCAGCTGAGCAAGGCGGAGAGGTGCGACGCCGTGGACCTGATGGTGCAGAAGTATGAGATTGAGGGAACGCTGCAGGTGATGCAGAGTGTTTTTAAGAAGATCAACAGGAACGACCTGGTGAGGAAGTTACCGAAGGTCCCGGATGAAGCTGCAGGTCAGTGAAGCTGTGAGCAGCTGTTTCCTTTCTGCTGCTGCTCAGCCTGAAAAATGCTCTGCATCCTCTCTGCAGGGCAAACCTTCGGCTCATGGTGGCGCTGCAGAGCTTTCAGGGTGAACAAACAGGAAGTGTGTGGCTGCTGAGTTTGTTCACCCTGAATCCCTCCCTGTGGAGTGTGTTTAGAGCAGACAGCTGATCAGTGATGAGCTTTAAGAGTGTTTCTGTAGTCTGAGCTTTTTGGACCTCCTGCTGTGTGACCTGAGTGTAAAGTGGAGAAAGTGTGGGGGGTTCCTCCATCATCTGAAGCAGCTTCCTGTCCTGTCAGAGTCTGACTGCACTCAGAGCTCAGAGAGTCGCAGTTTGCTGGAATAAAAGCAGGAAGTAAACCCTCTCACACAGAGGGGCGGCGAGGAGCTCCAGTAGATCTTTGGCTTCACGCTGCTGCAGCCTGAAGAGCTGCAGTCTGAGCTCAGCACTAATCGGTCCTCTTCTGGTCTCGCAGGTCTTCCGGATCCTGGTCCAGCAAAGACCGCCAACATCTCAGCAGAGGAGAAGCTGATGTCTGTTCGCTCTCAGTTCATTGACAGGGTGTCTGAACCGGTCCTGAGGAAGCTGCTGGATAAACTCCTGGAGCGCCGCGTGATCATCGACGACGAAATGGATTTAAGCGGAGCGAAGAGCCGGGCCGATAAAGCCCGACAGGTGATCGATATCGTGAGGGGGAAAGGATCCAGCGCCAGCTCGGCTCTGATCGCCACTCTCTGCGACGTGGATCGGTGCCTCGCAGAGCAGCTGCAGCTGATGTGAAGCATCAGGCTGAAGGTTCAGACAGCTCAGCGCTGACATCTGCAAACACCCAGAACATCTCAGAGGGTTCAAGATCAGCCCTCGCTCTGAGTTACAGAAGAGAAACTTTGCTTCATTTGCTTTTAAAGTCACAGATTTTCTTTATCGCTTTATTAGAAGAACAAAATGCCCAAAATGTTTAATTTCACCACATTTCAGGACTCAGTGCTTCCATGAATGAGGCAAACGGCTCTGTGAAAGCCTTCAGGATGATGGAGGTGAAGGTTTCTGCCTTCCACTCTGAGATCAATCAATCAGGAAGATCAGGTTCATGTGCAGAGTTAGAGAATCGCTTTGATTGGACGCTGGTGTGCAGATTTGAACAGGAAGCTTCTGTCAGAGCTGATCTGAATAAAAGTCTAACACAGACGATGTCATCGCCCTGCTGTGTGTGTGTGTGTGTCCCTGTTTGTGTTTGTATTGTGGACCTTTGCTCCTGCCTTAAACAGCACTTGCAGTTACATTTTGTTGCCACGCGTCCTACATTTGGCTCCGCCCCCTCCTGCCGCACAGCAGACACACAACAAACAGGTCGGTGTGGGTTTGGGACGTTTTCCTGCTCTGCAGTGAGATGTCAGGAGCAGAGGATCGGCTCTCTGACGTCCTCCTGTGAGCGGCTCTGTGATCACAGGACTCGATCAAAGATCTGTTTCCTGTCACGTTGCTCTGGTGCTTTGGCTTTGTTACACATCTGTTTAAAGCTTCACATCTGGATTTGTAGAAATCCACTCCAGCATATTTAGTAACCGACAGTCATCAGTATTGATTAGTGCAAGTTTAGCAGATATTCAGAGAAGGTAAAAACCCTCCCCACCCGGAGCCCTCGCTTCAGCACCTGGTTTACTGTAACCACGGCAACAGTTCATATCCAGCTGTGTGCATCTGTCTGAATGGCGGCCTGTGGGATCCGCCCACTGGTCAGGTGCATCGTTGAGATCCACACCTGTCCATAAAGAGTCCTTCTGGCAGCAGATAAAAGCTGGAGAGGACTGAAGGTCTGACTGATTTACTGAGGTTATAAGAAACAGCATATTAAAATCCACTGATTGGGATTCTCTGTGCAGCTGTTTGATGATGTGAAGGATGGAGAGTATTCACAGCGATCAGCAGCGACTGAAGCTCGATTTTATTCTGTCCTGTCAGCACTGTGGGTGGCAGACAGGTCTTCCTTTAAGGCAGGGAGGAGGACAGGTGTGTGTCTGTGGTAAACACACAGGTGTGTGTCTGTCTGCAGCAATGATCTGTGTCTCTGGGTTTCAGGACCCTGTGAATGTGTTACACTTTCTGCATCCTGTGTTTTTTCCAACTTTATTGATACTGCACAGAGTCCGTCATTAACACATCTACACATTCAAAAGAGGACTCAAACAACCCAAAAATAAAGGAGGGAAACACTCAGGTGAGGAACTGCAGGACCTCAGTCTGAGCAAAAACATTTCTGCAGGTCAAACTGAACGTTGCATCAATATGTTCATTTTCCCGTCTGCAGTTTTTTATGAAGCAGGTTTTTAGAGCACCTCATGGAGGAGCATCGACCCCACATGTCATCGGTAACGAGAAACATCACAGTGACATCACAGTGACATCACAGTGACATCAGGATGTATTCAAAGGTTGCCGAAGAGAGGAAACCTCAGGTTCTGAGTAGGGATGTGCCGATCCGATATTCAATATTGGTCCGATCCTGACCTAAATTACTGGACCAGATATCAGAAAGGTATATAAAAAAAAAAAAAAAAAAAAAAAGCAATCCAATCCATTATATAGTGTTTCACCCACATTAGCTGCGTCACAGTGCTCTGTTCTTCTTCTTGTGGGTTTGCAGTTGACCAAACCAGCTTAGAGTTGCATTAGCACCACCTACTGGATTGGAGTGGATCAGGAGTTAAAAAAAAAACCTCAGATTTTATAGAGTTTTTCAACATGAACACTGATAACACAACAGTAGCAATCAGCTGTTTTACCTGCAGTCTGTCTGCACAAGCGCAAAGAGGCGGAGCCGTTAGAGATGGTGAGCTCAGGTGGAGCGGAAGGAAATGTTTTTCTAGTGTCCAAAAGAAGCTTTTCTCCCTGTAACCTCCATTAAACCTTTACTGGGAAACAGCTGGAGGTCCTTCATCAACCACCTGATCAGTAAGTGAAGAAAAGAGAACTTTGTAGCTGCTCCATCCACCCTGTTTGTTTCACACAGGGAAAAACTGCAGTACGGAAGTTAAAATATGTAGTTTCATTACAAAAAAAAAAAAAAAAAACAAAGTTCCCAAATGGCTTAAAGATCCCCACTAGTGGATGGAGCCTTTAAATCCAACCAAAATGACACCATCTGTGTTAAAACTGGTTCACAAATAAGGAAGTTCTGACATTTTAAGTGTAAAAAAAAAAAAAAAAAAAAATAGGCAATTTTCTCCTGAAAGTCTGTGATCTCTGGAGCTAAACATCCATAACTTCCATATTTCCCAAAAGAATCTAATCAAATTTGCAACACGCCATAAGCCAATGCATCACCTTCTCACAGAGGAGCAACAGGATTCAGGTGATGGAGCAATTGTTGTTAAGGAGACTGTTGACTTATGTAAAATGCATCCATGCATTTAAAAACAATTGTTTTTAAAAAGATCAGATTTGTATCGGCAGATATCCAAAAGTAAAATATTGGTATCGGCCATAAAAAAGTGGTATCGTGCCACCCCTAGTTCTGAGTTCAGCTCAGTGCAGCTTTTAGCTGCAGTTCACAGAAACAGCCTCCTCGAGGTGTTTCATTCTGTGAGGCAAAGACCTGTGTGTTGGACCTGTGTGTCCATGCTACCGGTGCCTGTTAGGGACATGTAACACGTGCACATTTGCAGTTTTAACACTCTGAAATACAGGTGGAACGTGCTTCTCTCATGTGCTCTCAAATTGGACCAATCAGAAGAGGTGGGTACTCTCAGGGAGGATCAATGGATCGTGGACACAGGTTTGGAAAAGGCCTCATTCAATGATATAAAATGAAAACGATTCAGAAAAGACTGAATTTCTTTCTGTATCAAAAAAAAAACAACAAATAGTAAGTCAATAACACAATATGGTCTACAGTAAAACAAATGAAGATTTTTGAAAAATCGGCCCAAAATAATAAATAAACTGATCAAAGGTCAAGTCAGTGTCAAATGTCTATCAAAGTTCAGTTGTCCATCTACCCGGGTAGTACGATGTTAGTGTTTTTGTCTTATCTGAATGTTGTGATGGTCCTTTTTCCAGACGAACAGCACAACAACCCGTTGACAGCACACCCTCCACGCCTGCGGTCGGCTCCACGTTTCTCCGATCCTCGCTCCGGCTCGCCATCTTTAGAATCCACTCAAGAAAAACACATCCTGCATAGAGCAGTAATTGATGGGTTCTGCTTTAAAGAAACATATCCCTTCTTTCTACGTTCTTAATCTATCAAATCATGAACTGTAAAGTGTAACTCCTCTTTTCCATCATAAATCAATGAACATGAATTATTCAGTGACAAAATGATATAGCTGCACATCAAAAGTATCATTTACTTACCACAGCATTGTGCACTTAATGTGATGACATTAATTAAATCAAACCAATGCGCATTAAACGAGTTTACCTTGTGTAAATGACAGCTGCACACACTTCACTTTTCTCATTAATACACATGTAATATGGTAGAAAACTTGATGTTGAGACGGCAGAATCACGCCCTTCTGCCGCTTTCGTCACGCGTTCGTGGTTCGATACCAGCGAGTTTGCGGGGCCGGAGTTGAACCCGTTTTTTGGCCGAGTACCGAGTGCTTCCGCGGTGGCTCCGGAACCCTGTTGGTGGGAAAGAGGCCATGGAGTCATTTTGTTTGGATTTAAAGGCTCCATGCAGTGGTGGGAATTTTTAAGTTATTTGGGAACTCTGATTTTTGTAACATACCTACTATGAGACAGCAGTAGCCAGGCTTACATAGTAAATTTCAACAACAAATAAATATTCAACGTAACACAATAAAATAAATCTGACTCTGATTGGCTTTGTTTTTTCCTACTATCACAGAAGCCTTATGACACATAACAAAAGATATGCTTAATGAATAAAGCAGGGGTGCCCAAACTCGGCCCGCGTGCCGCTTCCGGCACCGCCCCTTACTTCCGGTCCGTGAATTGATGTCAAAAATAAAAATACAATTTCACCCTTTAAGTTACTTTTTTTGACATTTCGCTTAACCCTCTTAATTGGAAGGGAAGGCGAAATGTCAAAAAAGTAGCTTAAAGGGCCAAATTGTATGTTATTTCTGACATCAATTCACAGACCGGAAGTAGGGAGCGGTGCCGGAAGCGGCCCGCGGGCCGAGTTTGGGCACCCCTGGAACAAAGTAACAGGTAGCCAAGGTGGTGCAAACTATCATGCTAGGCTAGCACTACTAGCATTTCACTCACCTGACAAAGTAGAAATCCGACAATACGACGTGCGTCAGTGCGGCTCACTCACGGTATGAGAACAACGCTCGGTACAGCGTGAACCGGTCCACTTCACCGTTAGTCATGAACTTAACAGAACAATGGCGCAAATGAACCCTCCCTTTCTCTGTGGTGCGCATGCTCTAATCAGCTTTAATTGCATGGGGCAAGGGGAGAAGATAGAAACAGAAGAACCCAACGTCGCTGTCAGCGGTGGGGTGTGTGCGCCCCCTGCTGGCAGAAATAAGAATTGCATGCGGGTTGTATTATAGCAGTGGTTCTCAAATCCAGGCCTCGAGGGCCGGTGTCCTGCAGGTTTTAGATGTGTCCCTGATCCAACACACCTGAATCAAATGGCTGAATTACCTCCTCAGTATGCAGTCAAGTTCTCCAGAGTCCTGCTAATGACTTCTATATTTGACTCAGGTGCTGAAGCAGAGACACATCTAAAACCTGCAGGACACCACGAGGCCCACTGCATTATATAAACACTGTTGAGCAGGAAAAATCTGGGAATTACATTTTAGTGTAACTAATGGGCGTTACAGGCACACGACACATTTAAATCATCACATTTCAGAAAATCAGCACCAGGATGAAATCTGTACCAGACCATTTTGGAGTCCGCTGGTTGCTCTTGAGTTCAGCATGTGCAAAAATAAAAGAATTTCACTGTTTATAATTACTAGAAATGCTGATTATGACCCCAGAGAGCACCATCTCCACAGTGGAGGTGGAACCATGATGCTCTGGGGCTGTTTTTCTGCTAAGGGTGCAGGATGACTGAGGGGTCAGTGGACGGGGTCAGGCTGTTCTCCAGTGTAACAAGGTGCAGTGGTATGCACCTTGTTGTAGACACTGTGTGTTTCATTCATGAAGGTGTAGTCAATGACGGTGATACGCCTGCCTCCTCAGTTTTCTCAGCTCAGTTCGATGCTGTGAAATTGTTTTCTTTAACCATGGAAATAAATCCATCATCGTGCACTTTAGTTGTCTTCTGTGGGCGTGCTGTGAGTTATTCAGAGCTCCAGAGTCTGATGGCGTGGAGCGTGAAACTACTGCAGAATCTGGCTGTCCTGGTCCTGATGATTGTGAGGTAGGAAGTACCGTCTGTGATGGGGGAGGGCGGAGTCTCTGATGGGCTGCATCGGCGTTTGTGCCCAATGTCCTGGATGGAAGAAAGAGAAGTCTCGATGATGTCCTCTGCAGTCCTCACCGCCCTCTGCAGCGCCCCTCTCTGAGGCTCCGGAGCTGCCAAACCATACCTGTCCAGTTTTGTATTTAAAAACACAGGAAATTTTCTGCCGCCAAAAATAGAATTTGCTTTATGACATCATCACCTAATTTGCATAATTGGTCATTTGCAGTAGTTGCAATTGAGGTTGTAGGAGAGAGGAAAAACATCTACACAAAAAGTGTAGAAAAAAACACCATAAATATGTTTAGAACTACAAATAAACTTCATGAAATAACTTAATAACTTTAATGCTTTGCCTAGAGAGCCAGAGATTAATAATAACTAATGATTAAATAAAGAGTGGAGTCCAGCCCTAACTAAGCTTGATCATAAAGGAAAGTTTTAAGCCTAATCTTAAAAATAGAGAGGGTGTCTGTCTCCCGAATCCAAGCTGGGAGCTGGTTCCACAGAAGAGGGGCCTGAAAGCTGAAGGCTCTGCCTCCCATTCTACTCTTAAGTATCCGAGGAACCACAAGTAAGCCAGCAGTCTGAGAGCGAAGTGCTCTATTGGGGTGATATGGTACTATGAGGTCTTTGAGATAAGATGGGGCCTGATTATTCAAGACCTTGTAGGTGAGGAGAAGAATTTTAAATTTTATTCTAGATTTAACAGGGAGCCAATGAAGAGAAGCCAATATGGGAGAAATCTGCTCTCTCTTTCTAGTCCCTGTCAGTACTCTAGCTGCAGCATTTTGGATCAGCTGAAGGCTTTTCAGGGAGCTTTTAGGACAGCCTGATAATAATGAATTACAATAGTCCACCCTAGAAGTAATAAATGCATGAATTAGCTTTTCAGCATCACTCTGAGAAAGGATGTTTCTAATTTTAGAAATATTGCACAAATGCAAAAAAGCGGTCCTACATATTTGTTTCCACAGGCTGTTATGATGCTGCAGCAGTACATGAAAGCTCGGTGCGTATGAATTCAGTCTGGCTTATATGCATCTGACCTGAATCATATCTCTGGACCACAAACGCTGCACAAATCAAATCCTCAGAGTTTCAAATCTCCAAAAATGATTTCAGCCTTCGACTGATGTTTGGATCTATGCTGAAACAAAGTCATGCTGCTAAAAAACAATGCACAAAATCAACAATGTGTACAATAAGTACAGAGGTTGGACCCTTCATGCTCTTCAAACACTGCTGGAAATGAGCGCGGCCTGAATCTGCAGACACGGCTCCATCTGAGGAATCTCCAGGTTCGACTGCAACCTGATACGGCTCACCGGGAGCTCTGCAGGATTTTCCTCTTCGGCGTGGCTGCTTTAAGGAAAACTAAGTGGTCCTCTGCTCCGTCTCTTTACTCTTTCTTGTCAGACACAGTTTGTATTATGCTCAAATTTTAATACATCTCCAGAAATCTAAACATTAACTTGAGCCAGGTTCGAACTTTAGAGGATTTTACAGAAGATATTTTTATCACTTGCAGTTTTTAATACCAACACAGGCAGAATGTTTCTGTTCAGCATCTTTTCAGACTGAATGACACGCGAACAGGCACGAATCAAACTGGAGGGGCTGCTGGATGTAAATGTTACTGAAGTGAAGATCTGAGGTGCAGCGAACGAGGAAAAAACAGCCTTCAGAGACACGATCTGCAGATTTTCATACATTTTTATTGGAAAGTAATATTTACAGGTAATCTGAACAGACAGGAATCACCTTGAACGCCCCCTGCTGATTACTGACACCAACTGCTTAAATGATTTTAAATATGCAAATGAGGCTTTATCTCTTTTAACAAGCAGTCATTTGCATAAATGTCCAATAAGAAAAATAAAGAGCTTGTTGGCTGTAAAAGAAAAATCAAATCTCCAAACTCCGCCTGCCTGTCGTCTCAACTTAAAACGACTTCTGGAAGACTGAACTTTGAAACTGATCCAGGTGCAGATCACATGACTGCACCTGAACACACCTGCCCGTGGTTTGGACCTGATCCTGGATCAGTCTGATGCTTCTGAGCTCTCTCTGCATATATAAATATATATTAATGTGTTTGTCTTTATAGAGGTTTATAATATTTCTGTACAAACAGAGCCTGACCGCAGCAGACGTGAATCACATGACCACATTAAAAACGAAATCTGTGAAGGGAGACGACAAAAACAAGAAAACACAAGCAATAGAATCAGCTGCTTTGTGACACACACTTCCATGATCCAGACTTCCTCGAGAAATGAAGTTCCCACAGACGGAGCTCACACAAAATGAGTGTCGCCTCAGTCACATCACAAAATACACTTTATGTACCAACATGAATCAATTTAGTCTCGGCTTTATTTATTCGGGGGAAAGTGAGCCTGATTTCACTCACACGTTATCACCCTGAAGGCAGCACCAGTGGGCTGCTGAGGCACTGATGTTCAGACAAATGTCGCTCTGAGACTGAAACTAACTCTCTGGTTTCTGAGTGGAAGTTTTATTCTGACAGACATCAGACATGATGATGTCCTGAGCAGGAAGACGAGGTCACCCTGCATCTACAAATTCAGATTCTAATGACTTCATTTAAATGTCTTAGAGTCTGTTCCCAGGTCAGTAGTTTTCTACTTTGATTCTTCTAGAGTGGCTTTGCATGATTCACAGATCAAAATAATCCTTATTTACCTTACACGCCATTAATAGAGCTTCACGCTCTGGGTAAAATGACCCATTACAGCTCCTCTAAGTCCCTAAAATCTCACATTCTTCTGATTGGGCAGTTTCAGGAAGCCAGTATAGTAACCAGTGCAACAGTGTTTGTAGCTCATGAAGCTTGTGAAGCATTCAGAGCTTTTCCACAATGTCTGAAACATGAGTCATGTTTCATCTGAACATCAGAGACTGTGACCTTACTTACATACCAGAAAACAAGCGAAAGCAGAATCGGTCCACTTTGAGTGATTGTGATGTCACAGTGTCACAACAAATATGCAGTGTCAGCGCCCCCTGCAGGCTGCAGTGGTCAAAAAGGTCAAAACATCAGCCCATCAGCAGTTTTATATCTGTGCACAAAAACGTTATCTGTGTTGTTCTGTCCGAAATAAGCTCAGCTGGACATCTACATCAGCAACACGTTGGACCGAGGAGCATCTGAAAGACAACAAGATGGATTCTGGTACAAAGTTCAGAGCTTTTTGTTAGTTTAGAGACAACAAAGTGAGACTCAGAGTGAGCCTGAAATATTTGTTGTGTGATCAGATCGTTACAGCAGGTCCACAAACATGCAGAGTGACCGAAAACCTCTGGGTGGCGCTGTCACTGATGTTTGGATGAGAACATTCAGACCAGTACGAGGACGAAAGGTGAGCAGACTCAGTCTTTATCTGCAATCGGGACACCAGCTTCAGGATCTCCATCAGCACTGCTACGAGCTGGAAGAAGGTTGGCTAGCTATACCGTCTTCTCCTCTCAGATAAAATAACTTTTCTCTGGAGTAAATTTATCAAAGTAAAACCACTGCAAACTTTATCTTCAGTGATCGCTAACTGCCGCTGTGCTTCACATTCTCCATGTGCTTGATGACATTGAGCTAGCCCGCTAACAGGCTAGTAGCGTTATAGGTGAAAACTGAAGAGGGCAAAAAAACTAGCAGGCTAACAGGCTAACGGGTTAATGGGCTCTGAGCTGCCATCAGGACATGATGCCAAACACGGGGTTGTGTCGACAGATGCTCGGCCCAATCTCATCGTAGTCCTTCTTCGAGTGACACACCTGGAAAAACTCCGGCTGCAAACACACAAACACACAGTGTAAACACAGGGAGTGTTAGATTAGAGTTTTGGAGATGGAAACACTTTGGTGCAAAGGTTTTTTTTTATAAAGTCCTCTCTCACAAAATTTGGTTTGAGTGTTTCGACGTCTCAGACTGAATGAGTCAGCTGTCACAGCTGCCACAGAGCAGCCCCTGCTTCCTGCTCCTTCCTGACTCTAACGGGACCATAATTTACAAAATGAACTTCATGTTTCATTCACCAAGACCTGAAACCAGCAACTGAGACCATAAACTCAATCGGAAAGAGTTCACTGAGTCAGAGATCAGGCGAGCAGGGGGCTCATTTACTCACAGACTTCTATCCAATCTGATGGACATTAGAAAGACCACTCAGTGCTCCACTCGGGTTTTGTTTAAGTGCTTTATGCTAAAAAGAGCCCTCAACAGAAGCAAACAAGAGTTTCAGTTACCGTGGACGCCAACATAGAGCCTCCAAACCAGACGGCGTATCGCTGCATGTGATGTGAGACGACCTGAACCTCCATCGGCTTTGGCTGCAAACACACATAAATCATTCAAATAGTGAACAAACCTGGTGGAGAGGTGTAGCTTGGGAACATAGTAAGCCAATAAAATGCAATCAGACGGTCATCCAGGTAAATGCTGCAATATAAAAGCTCTGTTCTCAGCTGCACCAGCTGTTAATGGCAACTGATTCCAGCTGGGACCATTAAGTGAAGTAACTGCTGGTCCAGTCTGTGGAGGAGCTCAGACCTCCAAACAAGGACAACGTTTATGTGAAGCTGACCCACGTTAAACATTTCTGCTTCCACTGCTCGCAGAAGTCAACAGCTGGATTGGTCTACAGATGTTTGGATGAAGGCCCACCTTTATCCGTCCTCCGCTCAGCTCTTCGCTCAGCTTCAGCCGGGCGTCCACCACCCTCTTCAGGTCCCTCTGCAGCCGCCGGCCAAAGTCTCTGAACATGGTGGATCCTCCAGAGAGCACGATGTTCTGACACACAAGATTCACACAGGTTCAGGTCAAAAGTAAGAGACGTTAAATTCAACGTAGATTTGCTTCTGCAGTTTTACCAAATCACACAGAGTTGTCCTCCACTTTAAAACACTCTTAGTTTTATGTGACGTTTTAATGTACAGTTTCTTTCCCTGCTGAAACTGAACCTTCTTCTAACAGAACCCTCTGAAGGTCTCGCAGTGTGCTCAGAAGTGATGTCTTCACTCCTGCTCAAGAGTTTTTGGAAGCACAGCTGGTCCAGGATATAGCTGGAATTGAGGTTCAGAACAGAAAGTCTGCCTCCTTGTTTGTTCTTTCTTTGGCTGAAGGTAAATCACGCAGCTCCATTTGCCACAATAAGCTCATCCTCCAGAGGTGGAGGACCACCATCTGAGAATTTCAACACAGATATTAGCTGCATGTTGCATAGATTTGGACCCTGTGATGGCCTGTCCTGGGTGTATTGTGTCTCTCATGCAGTGCCAACTGGAATAGGCTACAACCCCCACCCTGCACTGACAACCTCATACGAGTTTTTGTGTTGATTACATGGTCTTAGTTACCTTGTAGAGCGGTCTCCGCACATCGATTGGACAGCTCTGAATGACCTCATCCACGACATCAGAGATGGGCTGCATGAAGTCTGGATTAGCAAACTAGAAAACACACATTCACACGGACACACAACTATCATGTATTATTAATATCATTTAATTTTCAACATTTTCCATAAACTACAAACTACATTGTTCTAAAAAAAACACAAACTTTAACTCAGATTTTATAGTGTTTACCTTAACCATCAGCTTGACGTTGTTTTTATCTTCACCTTTACTTCTAGACCGGTTAGTGACCTTCATCACATTAAGATCTCATCTGTATGTGAGGTCATATTGAGTATTATCAGCTGCATTTTATTACCGTCTGGTGGCATTAGAACAGGCTGTAAAGCAGCCATGGGGTTCCTCAGGGTTCTATTCTTGATCCTCTACAGTTTCAGGTTGCATAAAGCTAAATTAATTTATTGCTTTTATTCATTTGTGTTCACTAGATGTAAATAGATTAAAGTGAAGAGAAAATCTAACTGGCAAAAAGTCTGCCTCGTCACCTCAGGGTGGAAGAAGATCTCAGGGCCCAGGAAGCGTTCATAACCCACATCGATGTGGAAGGCGGTCTTACTGATGGCATTGACTCCTCTGTACTGTTTGATCCACTTCCCCGGGTCAGAGTCGTACTTTGTGAACTCCTTCACGATGTCTGGACAGATGTAACAGTATCGCTCCTACACTCAGAAATACAGACAAATACACACTGAAGTACACAGAAATACCGACAGAAGTACAGAAAGAAATGGAGGACGACTTTGGTACCTTGACGGCCTTAGCGGTCTCCAGCGACTGCTCTGGGGGGATCCCCACTTCTCGGTCTCTAAGCAGCTGTTGGATGAAGAAGGTGATGTCCCGCCCTGCGATGGGGATGTGTTTTATACAGCTGCCAATCACGTAGCCCTCAGCCTGTGACAGATCAGCCAACCAATCAGTGAGCACAGAGGCTCCATTCCCTGCCCTGTCTTTTTTAGGAGTGTCTGGTTCTCACCACTGGGATGGCGTGGGTGACTCCATCTCCACTGTCAATCACAATGCCGGTCAGAGTCCTCTGTCCCACCTGCCGGGACGTCCAGGATGCCGCCAACGCCAGCACAGCCTGATGGAGAGACTCGCTTTATTTCATAGAGCAGGGGAACCTTGTACACGATGCTGGAATGTCCTGGAAGCTGTTTAAGGATATCAGTGTGTCTCACCTGTACTGCAATGTAGAGTCCAGGTATGTTGAAGGTTTCAAACATTATCTCTGCCAGGTACTCCCTGTTCTCTGGAGTGTTGAGAGGAGGCTCTGTCTGTACACACACACACACACACACACACACACACACACACACACACACACACACACACACACACACACACACACACACACACACACACACACACACACAGAGGACAGATCAGCCTGCTCTCTGATAAATGAAAGTGCTCACCTCAATAGTGGTGCAGGCCAACAGTTATGCAGGTATACAGTCATCTGTTGGTATATCGCGGTTCACTTATTGCACCGTCACTGTATCACAGATGTTTTTTTATATCTAATTATATATCTAATTCTATTTCGCTGAGTTTTCACTATATTGCGGGATTTTGCAGTATAAAGGTATTTCCAGAACACTCCATAACTATGTTCATCACTCGGACAAAGAGACAAGTCATGCCTACACCTTTAGTGGAAATAAAAGTTACAGCCGATGGCAAAGATACTCCACCACCTTCATTGCCATCAGTACTGCACAGCTATATATATATATATATATATATATATATATATATATATATATATATATATATATATATATATATATATATATATAAAATAAATACAACACCGCTACTTCATGGATTTTCACCTCTCGTGGGGGTCTCTGGAAAGTACCCCCACAATAGGTGAGGGATCACTGTAACACAAACACCGTGTGAGTGTACCATGAGGAAGCTGTGGTCTTCAGGTTCAGCTCGCAGGTACTTGAAGATAACCTGCTCCATAAACTTCTCCATCAGGTCCCAGTCTTCCACCATCCCATGACGGATCGGCCACTAAACAGCGAACCAACAGGACAGAACGGTAACAGCAGAAACCGGTCAGATTTCAGTTGTATCTCACACAGACAGAGGCCCTGCTCCGCCTCCTACCTTGGTTGCATAGTTGGGTTTGTCTATGGCTTCATCACCAATGTAGAAGTCCAGGTCATCGACTCCTCGCACAAGCCTCCTCTGGGCCTGCTCTCCCACGCTGGCCGACTCCTTGATGGCAATACCTGGAAGATGCCATTACAGAACCACAAACTGCATCACTCTGGTGTTTTCACCTGTTACACCCTAAGAAACAACTGAAGAGGTTAGGTAGAAAGTTTATTATGGCTTCTCAGGACTAACAAAATACAAATGAACGGGATTCAGAGCATCAGATTTTATAGAAGACCGATGAGGGTCAATCATTTTCATACATTTATTAACTCTCAAACTTCAAACCTCTGCAGCTGATGTCAGTGAACAAACATTGCTGTCTGGAGATTTACAGATGTGGGGACAGAGGAAATCAACCATCACAGCAGACCTGCTGTAGTGGGATATTTAAACTGACAGCATTTTATGCTGTTACAGTTTGAGACTGGATTAAACTAAAATCAGTTATTGAAGCTAAATGGCTCAGCTGGTCAAATAGCACCATCTGAAAGAGGATTTAAATCTGGTTTGTTAATCCTTTTGTATTATTAGATTTGACTGGATCACTAAAATATTGCACACAGTCAAAATTTTGAGTTATTTTCTCAAATTTTTGACTTATTAACTCAAAATTTGAGTTAGCTTTGCTCAACAGGACGCTCCATGAAGAACATCATTTCTTTGTTACCAGGAAACAGAGGGTGCAGATGCACGCACACTCAAAATCAGACAGTGACAGCATCAGAGAGCTACCAATGTGAACAAGTTGGCCTCAGGTTCTTCAGCGTTGACTGCGGTCCAGCTGAATGATCGCTGCATTCAGGTGAAATCGATGTGTTCATGTCAAACTGCTGATGCCCTCCACCTTCTGCTTCTGGATAACAAGGACATATCAAACCTTCACAGAACTTCTAAACAGGCTTCTTGCATTTGGAACCTGTTTCAAATGCAGGTTTAAATGTCTTTAGAGCCAACACAGAGCTTACACGGTGCTGTGTAAGGTAGTAAATTATGTAATCTTTGACTTGTCAAAGTGTAGTGCAAGGTGCTTGACCCAGTTGGCCATAAAATTCTCATTGATAGAGTTAAGCTGCCTCCACACTTGAAGCAATTTCCTCGACAGCCGGACGTTTGCAGACGTTCATGGCTCTGGTTGGCTAGATGACCCTCTAATACAGGGCTATTCAATTAGCGGCCCGGGGGCCACATCCGGCCCGCGAACGCCCTTTGACTGGCCCACCCCCTGACTGACCCAACATAAGCTGCAAAAACGCATTTAAATCATATTTGCTGTGACAGTTTTAAAAATTCCCGCCCTTCCTCTTGTACTTGAATGCACCACTAGCAACGCCAGCCCAGAATACTCTCCAAGTGCGACAACCGCCAAAATATATCAGTGACAGGTCAAAAACGTAAAATTGACAATGAAAATCGCCGTTTTAACCCTGCTTGGACTGATAAATGTGTTTATTTTACCCCAAAGACTGAACGCATTAAGTCAGCATTACTTTGAATATGCAGAAGAAGCTTTAATTTTATAGTTATTAAGTGTTCACTTGGTGCAGTTTCTTTTGTTGAAATATTTAATGCACTGCATCAGTTGGTCTTTCTAGTTCAACAAATGCACTTTTGCAAATACATATAAAATGTTATAGAAGACTTTACTGTTGCAAAAAGTTGTTATTATTACATTTTTTTTTTTATTAAACATATATGGTGAATAGATGCCTTGTTAAAAATATTCTGGTCAAGGTTTGGACCAAATGTTAAAATTTGCAATGCACTTGAATTATTTTGCTCATCAATAAATGATGCAGTATAAAGCCTTTATTGTGAATTCCTTTATTTATTTTTAGGACTTAGTTCAGGTGTTAGCATATTTAGAGTTAAATCTCAAGAAATAATATAAGTAGGGGTCTTCGGCCCAGTGGCATCTCAAAATTTTCAAATCTGGCCCAGAAGAAAAAGTCATTGAATAGGCCTGCTCTAATATATTTACTACAAGGTCCTATGTCAATCAGTGCTATTCTTCACTCTCATTGGGTAGTCTCTTCAGTCACTCACTTGGAAGTTGAGCCCACTTCACATCGCCAGCACTTTTTTGGCACTTGAAGTTGCCAAATATCGTTCACTTCCTTATCACCACGTCACTGCTAATTGTTTCCAGTGTGTATGTGGCTTTATATTTATTGGTTTTGACTTGAATGCTTGTAACTGGTCTCACAGTTATCTTACTGGTGGAACTGGGGCAATAATTGCAGATGGTCATTGGCCTAGTTTTCTTGAAATCACAAAAGGTGTTGCACAGGGGTCAATACTTGGTCCTTTGCTGTTCACCTTGTACATAAATAACTTGGTATCTCTGATAAGCACCAGCTCTGTTCATTACTGTGCTGATGATACAGTGGTACCCACTGTGTTTGGCGGGTACAAACCCGCCAAACACAAGATCAGCGATGTAGTGTATGCTGTTCAGTGCAGTGAAGAGTGCTCGGACCTCTACATTGGTGAAACCAAACAGCCTCTTCACAAACGAATGGCACAACATAGAAGAGCCACTTCGACAGGACAAGATTCAGCAGTACATCTGCATCTGAAGGAAAAAGGGCACTCTTTTGAGGATGCCAATGTTCACATTTTGGACAGGGAAAACAGATGGTTTGAAAGAGGAGTGAAAGAATCCATCTATGTCCACTGTGAACAACCATCATTGAACAGAGGAGGTGGATTACGTCACCAACTTTCCCCCGCTTACAGTGCTGTCCTGAGCTCCCTTCCCAGACGTCTCAACCCCCATTCACACCTTTGTTCCAGTGACCTCAATAGGCCACAGGAAACAATGGAGCGGAGTCCTAAGTTGGTTTCAACTAAAACCACTGATTAAATATGACCCACGCCCCCTTCACACCTGGGCACATGTGTTCAAGCACATGATCAATAGAGGGTCATAACCACCTCCAGGGGACTACGCCCACAGGGGTTTAAATACCTGGGTCTCTCCACCATTTGGTTGAGAACTGAAGAAGCCTTTCGGATGAGAGGTGAAACGTCTTCAAGAAACAAAAAGAAGTCCAGTCGCCTTTTTCAAGCTCCAGAGACTACTATGACCTGGATAACTGAGAATCTACACAGACATGGTACCCATTAGCACCCTTTATTGACAAATGCCTCAACTTCCATCCATTCATTTTTATTAAGCACTTTTTAAGGGGGCTGGAGGCTATCCCAGCTATCACAGAGGGAAAGTCGGAGGCTATCACAGAGCTGCCCTGAACTTAACTGACGTTTCTGGTCATTCAAAGGCACTGATTACATTTAAGCATTACTAAGACTTATTACATGCTCTTCACCAGATCCTGAACTGCCACTAGAACAGTAATAAAAAGGACCTCAATGTCTGGTTGAATGAAAAATTAAATTATAATATTCATGTCGAAGAACTGATGAAGAAGCTGAGAGCTAGGTTAGGTTTCTACTTTAGCTACAGACCCTGTCTATCAGTTGTTGCTGCGTGATGCTTACAGGACGGCATGATGAACTGCGGCTCGGTGTTTCCTGCATAGCCGATCTTTGTGTACCTGCAACCACACAGACAGAAACAACAGTGAGACATGGGGGTTCTCAACCTCTGGCTGTGGGCCCAAACGTGGGCTCTGTGGAACACAGTGGAGCCATTCCCAGCAAACAAGCTTTTCACATAAAACATTAATAAATGGTTTGTTTCAAATTAGTCACCCAACTGTGATTTTAACGTTAGTTATTTGAATTTCTTATATAATTGTTTAATGTAGAAAATGATCAGCTGATCGAGCAATAACAATAATCAATATCTACCTGTACTTTTATCTAATTATGAGTAAAAAAGTACTTCAAGTATTATTAGTATTTTTACTATAGTAAAATATCTCATACTTTCTGCACAACTGCCAGAAGCTACAATATTAGAAAACTGGTCCAAACTGGTCCTAAGCTAAAATCAAAAATTCCAAAATTAGGAATGCACAATCCAGTTTCTTCCCATTCCAATTCAGATACCATGATTTCAGGAATCTGAAAGAAATGTGGGTTTAAATATTGTGAGGAGGAGCCTGAGCAGCATCAGGCAAATATCCAAGAACCAAAAGTCAAAGAATATTAATGAACCAAAGCAGCATTTATTGCTGAACTGATCATCAACAAATATCAGATCGCTGCATCCCTCTCTAAAACCAGAGCTTACCACAGAGCTGATCTGGGACCTGCTCTGAGTGTGCAGGTCATGTTTTTGGCTGTGTGTGTGTGACGTCCGACACTAACACTAACCTTTATGTGTGTGTGTGTTTCAGATCACTGTAAAGTTTAAAATGGCCTGTAGCAGCATGCTATTTCTACACGGCCCCATGATGTCATGTTGGACCAGCGCACAGCTGAAGGAGACGGGGGGGGGGGTCTCTGCTATGAGAGCAAAGAGCCAGCAGGGCTCACGTGAAGCTGGACTTCATCGGGAGTGGGAGGTGGGGAGGGTCAGCGTGCAGCTGCTGCTCCACTTCCTGCAGCTGTCCTACATTCACACTGCAGACCAGAATAGATCACACACCGAGACTCCAGCTCCACCCCCCCCCACAGCCTGCTCCTTTACGTGAAGCTCCTGGACTTCACCTTAACCTCCGCCTAACCTGCAGCTCCAAAGGTGTCACAGCAGCTGGATGAGCAAACAGCTGGAACAACAAGCCCTGAAAATGAAGAAGCTGCTCTGACGTCCTCACAGGCACACAGAGCTCAGAGGACCGAACTCATCCCCTCACCTGTCTCTGATCACCTGTCTCTGATCACCTGTCTCTGATCACCTGTTCATTACTGCAGGTTTATCTCCATCTACCACTTGATTCCTTCACTGAGTCTCTGCCGCCTGTTTTTGATTTTGGTGAACTGTCCCTTTAAACACACACACACACACACACACACACACACACACACACACACACACACACACACACAGTGGCAGTACATGTGACGTCATGTGTTTTTGGGAGCAGCATCACGTATGTGGTGTGTGTGTGTGTGTGTGTGTGTGTGTGTGTGAGTTAGTGAGTGCGCGTGTGTCCTAACCCGGTCCCGCAGTCTATCACGCACGGGGGCAGCTGCAGGGACATGGTGCGGTCCTGCTCCGGCTCGGTCCGGCCCGCAGAGGTCGGTGGTCGGTGTTGGCTGTCGGGCGGTGGAGAGCGCAGCGCGAGGCGGAGTTTGGTGTGTGATGGAGGCAGAAATGCGGTGTGTGCGCAACGCAGCGTCCGCTCTGTGTGTGAGAGTGTGTGTGTCCGAGCAGTTCCGGGTCGGAGGGAAAGATGGAGAAAATAGAAACGCAGCTGACGCGGCCCCGGTAACCGGAGAGAGACCGGAGCCTGCGTGCTGCGTTCGCGTGTGTCAGCTGCGGCGGAAATCCCAGCTCACAGCAGCCACACGCGTAAAGATCTGCCAAATGAAACACAGAATGAGGGAACACTGGGTGGAGGAGGAGGAGGAGATTCTGATTGGGTGCCGTGGGTTTCATCCTGCTTCAAACATGTCAACAAATGCGCTCTTTGGAGTTTTAAATAAAGTTTATTGAGGATGCGCTCGGTGCGAGGAGGCAGGAGGTCCAGCAGGTGGCAGCAAACACTCACACAGCAACTTCTTCTCTCATTACTGCAGTACTACCACCAACAATACTTCAAGCTTTACTACTGATACTACAGCTACTGTGTATACTGGTATACTGGTAACATTAGAGATAGTGGCAGCACCAAAGGCACAGAGCAGCTGCAGAAACTGTGGCGCCTGTGAGGGTCCCTCTGTGGACCATGCAGAGCCTCCTGGATGGAGAACAGGTCGGGTCTTCTGGCATTAAACCTGCCAGCGATGGCGGACATGCTTCTCCCGGCAGAGGGACATGGCGCCTAGATTCTCTTGTGTCAGGGATGCACCTGTGGGGCACTTACCTGTAGTAAGGTCACCATCCAGGACCTGAAGGAGCACGTCCTGTGAATCATTTACCTCCTGATGGCGCTCCTGTGCCACAGCACAGCCCTGCAGTGGCCTCTCTGCCTTTCACTGCTCTGTTACATGTGGAGGACCAAATACCTCAGGTGTGTCTGACATCTTCTAAACTCTCACTGGTGAAGAGCCTCACCTGTGAACACCTTCAGGCTTTGATTCTGAACATCACTGACAGGTTTGTCAGTGATGTTGATGATGCTGATGATCATCACCATCATCATCAGCATCATCATCCTCATCATCACCTTCATCATCATCATCCTCATCACATCATCATCACAATCATCATTACCATCATCATCATCATCCTCATTATCGCTACAATCACATGTTAGAAAACCAACAAGCAGCAATAACGATGATGACGCTCCACGTACCAAACATTATATTAAACGTGTTTAAACGAGCACGCTCGCATGCGCGCACATCCAGCTGCAAATTGGAGTGACGTAGAAGGAGGAAGTGAGCGCTCACGCGGCGCGCCGGACCCGGGACTCAGCGGGACTACAGGAGCCTGAAAGCCTTCGTCCTCCTCCTCTTCAGCGCGCAGGACCTGTCGGGGAAACCCGGAGGGGCGTGTCCGCCGCTCTGTGCGCGTGTGTGCAGCACGTGCAGTCTGAGCAGAAACCCGGAGCACAGACCGGGACCCCGGGGCCGGACCTTCTCCTCCTCCTCCTCCGCTCCTCTCCGGCTGCTTCCCTCCTCTTATCGATTACTGCAGGAGCAGCGCGCGCCACTGCGTCGTCGTCATGCTGGATGTGTTAAGAGCGCGTCCTCGCGGCGCACCCTGGGGCTCCACGCGCTCCTCCGTCTGCCGGTAACGGATCGAAGTCAGGAGTTTGAGCCGGTTTGAACCAGAATCTCCGACTTTGAATCACTTTGGACGAAGTTTCAAACGCTGATGTCACAGCAGAGCTGATCAGCTATCTAGTGATCATCAGTACTTCAGTGATTGAGCTCAGCAGCGGGATTAAATTGCCAGATTATCACCTGTAACAGCTGACCTGCTGACGTCATCAGGTGTTCCACTGGACGGTGAGGAGGATGACGCCTTATCTGCAATAAGCGGCGTGTGGCGGTGACCGACGGTGGCCTGCAGGGGGCGATGGCCGCCGCCTACAGCAGTCGGGACATTGTGGAAGACTACCTGCATTACAAGCTGCTCTGCAGGGGCGTGGCCTGGCCTTCGGCGCCGCCTCCGCACAGACCGGGCCAGCGCAGGGCCAATGACGTGGGAGCGCCACGCCAAGGTGAGGAGGTGTCACTTAATTACCTGCTTCTACTCATATGTCCCAGAGTAATGACATCATCGTCTCCTCCTAGACCCCCGTGTGGCCCCGCCCCGACTGCAAAGTGTGCTGCGGAGCGCCGGCGATGAGTTGGAGCGACTTTACGGTGCCGAGCTGTCGGCCCAGGTGTCGGTGCTGCGGCTACGTGGGGATGGCGGCGATGCGGCAAGGCTGCGCAACATGACGGCTATCAGAGAGGAGCTGTTCAGGGACGGTGTCAACTGGGGACGCATCGTGACCATGATGGAGCTGGGCGGAGCTCTGAGCGCCGAGGTCGCCATGACTGGTGACACAGGTCACGTGGACGACATCGCCGGCTGGATGGAGGAGAGTCTGGACTCGCCGTTGCTCCAGCGATGGATCCAAGACAACGGAGGATGGGTAGGAGCACGATTCCTCTCCTAGTTAGTGTCCTCATCTCTTTCCTTCTGCTTCTTTGTTTCCTCATCCCCTTTGTTGTTTCCTTCTTTGTTTCCTTGTGTCCTCTCCTTTGACATTTCCCTATTTCCGTTTTTGTCTCCTTTTTTGTTTCCTTCTGTCCTCTGTTGTTGACTTGTCTCCTCCTTTGTTTCCTTCTGTCCCCTGTTGTTGACTTGTCTCCTCCTTTGTTTCCTTCTCTCCTCTGTTGTTGACTTCCCTCCTTCCTTTGTTTCCTTCTCTCCTCTGTTGTTGACTTGTCTCCTTCTTTGTTTCCTTCTCTCCTCTGTTGTTGACTTGTCTCCTCCTTTGTTTCCTTCTCTCCTCTGTTGTTGACTTGTCTTCTCCTTTGTGTCCTTCTCTCCTCTGTTGTTGACTTGTCTCCTCCTTTGTTTCCTTCTCTCCTCTGTTGCTGACTTGTCTCCTCCTTTGTTTCCTTCTCTCCTCTGTTGTTGACTTGTCTACTCCTTTGTTACCTTCTCTCCTCTGTTGTTGACTTGTCTCCTCCTTTGTTTCCTTCTCTCCTCTGTTGTTGACTTGTCTCCTCCTTTGTTTCCTTCTCTCCTCTGTTGTTGACTTGTCTCCTCCTTTGTTTCCTTCTCTCCTCTGTTGTTGACTTGTCTCCTCCTTTGTTTCCTTCTCTCTTCTGTTGTTTACTTGTCTCCTCCTTTGTTTCCTTCTCTCCTCTGTTGTTGACTTGTCTCCTCCTTTGTTTTCTTCTCTCCCTTGTTGACTTGTCTCCTCCTTTGTTTCTTTCTCTCCTCTGTTGTTGACTTGTCTCCTCCTTTGTTTCCTTCTCTCCTCTGTTGTTGACTTCTTTCCTTCCATTTGTTTCCTTCTCTCCTCTGTTGTTGACTTGTCTCCTCCTTTGTTTCCTTCTCTCCTCTGTTGTTGACTTGTCTCCTCCTTTGTTTCCTTCTCTCCTCTGTTGTTGATTTGTCTCCTCCTTTGTGTCCTTCTCTCCTCTGTTGTTGACTTGTCTCCTCCTTTGTTTCCTTCTCTCCTCTGTTGTTGACTTGTCTCCTCCTTTGTTTCCTTCTCTCCTCTGTTGTTGACTTGTCTCCTTCTTTGTTTCCTTCTCTCCTCTGTTGTTGATTTGTCTCCTCCTTTGTTTCCTTCTCTCCTCTGTTGTTGACTTGTCTTCTCCTTTGTGTCCTTCTCTCCTCTGTTGTTGACTTGTCTCCTCCTTTGTTTCCTTCTCTCCTCTGTTGTTGACTTGTCTACTCCTTTGTTTCCTTCTCTCCTCTGTTGCTGACTTGTCTCCTCCTTTGTTTCCTTCTCTCCTCTGTTGTTGACTTGTCTCCTCCTTTGTTTCCTTCTCTCCTCTGTTGTTGACTTGTCTCCTCCTTTGTTTCCTTCTCTCCTCTGTTGTTGACTTGTCTCCTCCTTTGTTTCCTTCTCTCCTCTGTTGTTGACTTGTCTCCTCCTTTGTTTTCTTCTCTCCCTTGTTGTTGACTTGTCTCCTCCTTTGTTTCCTTCTCTCCTCTGTTGTTGATTTGTCTCCTCCTTTGTTTCCTTCTCTCCTCTGTTGTTGACTTCTTTCCTTCCATTTGTTTCCTTCTCTCCTCTGTTGTTGACTTGTCTCCTCCTTTGTTTCCTTCTCTCCTCTGTTGTTGACTTGTCTCCTCCTTGTCTCCTTCTCTCCTCTGTTGTTGACTTGTCTCCTCCTTTGTTTCCTTCTCTCCTCTGTTGTTGACTTCTTTCCTTCCATTTGTTTCCTTCTCTCCTCTGTTGTTGACTTCTTTCCTTCCATTTGTTTCCTTCTCTCCTCTGTTGTTGACTTGTCTCCTCCTTTGTTTCCTTCTCTCCTCTGTTGTTGACTTGTCTCCTCCTTTGTTTTCTTCTCTCCCTTGTTGTTGACTTGTCTCCTCCTTTGTTTCCTTCTCTCCTCTGTTGTTGACTTGTCTCCTCCTTTGTTTCCTTCTCTCCTCTGTTGTTGACTTCTTTCCTTCCATTTGTTTCCTTCTCTCCTCTGTTGTTGACTTGTCTCCTCCTTTGTTTCCTTCTCTCCTCTGTTGTTGACTTGTCTCCTCCTTTGTTTCCTTCTCTCCTCTGTTGTTGACTTGTCTCCTCCTTTGTTTCCTTCTCTCCTCTGTTGTTGACTTCTTTCCTTCCATTTGTTTCCTTCTCTCCTCTGTTGTTGACTTCTTTCCTTCCATTTGTTTCCTTCTCTCCTCTGTTGTTGACTTGTCTCCTCCTTTGTTTCCTTCTCTCCTCTGTTGTTGACTTGTCTCCTCCTTTGTGTCCTTCTCTCCTCTGTTGTTGACTTGTCTCCTCCTTTGTTTCCTTCTCTCCTCTGTTGTTGACTTGTTTCCTCCTTTGTGTCCTTCTCTCCTCTGTTGTTGACTTGTCTCCTCCTTTGTTTCCTTCTCTCCTCTGTTGTTGACTTGTCTCCTCCTTTGTTTCCTTCTCTCCTCTGTTGTTGACTTGTCTCCTCCTTTGTTTCCTTCTCTCCTCTGTTGTTGACTTGTCTCCTCCTTTGTGTCCTTCTCTCCTCTGTTGTTGACTTGTCTCCTCCTTTGTGTCCTTCTCTCCTCTGATTTTCCTGGAATCCCAGGGCTCCTTGAAAGAGTTTCTTTCATCTAAACTGGTTCCTGCAGTTCAGGGTTCGTGGTTTTGGTCCCTCCTCCTCAGGGGTCCTGGAGTCTTTGGACACCTGAAGGTCTTTTAAAAGGCTTCTGGAGGCTGTTAAAAGCTTCCAGGAAGTCCAGCACAGAGTTCAGGGTTGACCCAGCAGGCTCTGATCAGGCTCCAGGGAGATGTTGATATCTTTGAGGGGTTCTTGAAAGAGTTCAGATGAATCTGCAGGGGTGAGAGAGCTGAGGAGGTCCCAGGAAACCCCCCAGGAGGGTCCCGCTCTGTTTGAATGACTGTCATGGTGAAAGAGTTCATCAGAAATCAATCAGGTAGTTTATCAATGATATGAGCAAGTGTGTTATCACTGAACGTGTCTCTGTGAGGACACAGTACGTTTCCAGGACCCTGGCCTGAGTTCCGAGACCTTCAAACAGCTCTCTCTCTCAAACACACACACACACACACACACACACACACACACACACACACACACACACACACACACACACACACACACACACAGAGTCCCTGCAGACAGAGAGAAGAGTATTTTGGTTTGAATGCAAATGATATGCAAAGTGTAGAAAATCCCTAAAACTCTGGAGGAGTGTGTGTGTGTGTGTGTGTGCGTGCGTGCGTGCGTGTGTGTGTGTGTGTGTGTGGGGATGAAACTCGTTAAACTGAAACTGAGACAGACGCCCTCAGCTCCGCTCTGCAGGCCAATGGTTTCCTGCATTTCTCTCGGTGTGAACCCTGAAGGCTCAGAGCGATGCTTCTCAGAGATGATTGGCAGATTCGTTACATGTTTATCAATTGATGGATCCAAAATCCACACGTCAACTGAAAAAGGTGTCCCTGGGGAGACCGCCAGACTTCCGTCGGAAGCCAACCAGCCTGTCTGATCCAATCCTGCTGGGTTTCCCCAAATCCTCAGCAAGCTGCTGCTGAATGTCGAGGGGGTTCGAGCATCTGACCAGGACGCCTCCTGGGTCAGGTGTTTCAGGCATGTCCTGCCAGGAGGAGGCCCCGAGGCAGACCCACAACACTGGAGAAGCTATACCTCTGGGCTGGCCTGGGAACACCTCCCTGGAGGAGCTGGAGGAGGTGTCCTGGAGAGGGAGGTCTCAGCTGAGCCTGCTACGCCCAGTACCTGGACCCTGATAAGGACTGGAACAAAGACCCTGTGTGACCTCATTAGGACTGAAGGTGTGTCAGTGTGGACACCAGCCTCAGGTGTGTGCTGTTAATAATGCGTCTCAGAGTAACAGGTGATTAAGGCGGAGCCTGGGCGGAGCCTGAGCAGAGCCTGCGGCGTGCTCTGCAGTTTCACTGCTGAGACACTAGTCGGTGGTGGAGGGTCTGGTCCATGCTCTCCCAGCAGCAGGAGAAGAGGAGCCTGGAGCTGAAGCTGCATTTGTAGGGAGGGAACGTTTGCAGTTACACACAGCGTGGCGAAAAAAGCAACACACAGTGTGTAACACATGCAGGAGGCGCAGGACCGCCCTGTTTGTCTGGTACACTGCAGGCAGGAGGCTGGATGAGTGTGTCTGTGTGTGTGGAGGTCCCACAGCAGCTTCTCCTGTGGGACCTCAGCTGTGAGCTCCTGGAAATCACTCTGAAAGAACACAGAGCGACACAGGCCCTCCCAACACTTCTAATTATACTCTCCTCTCACTGCGGTTTCCTTCAGTTATATCTACTGCCTGATAACACGACTGCGTGTGTGTGTCTGTGTGTGTGTGTGGTATTACCCAGAAATATCTTTCCAGGTAATCACTGTGGTTGAGTTTCCGCCTCAGGCTTCAGATCAGCTGACACACTGTTTCTTCAGAATCTGCTCAACCTAAATAACACACACACACACATAGATACAGACACACACACACACACACACAGATACAGACACACACACACATTTTTAGTGTTTGGTACTGATGGCAGCTGCTTTGACTTTTTTTGAGTGTAGAGAAGGTGTGTGTTTGTGTGTGTCTGTGTGTGTGTGTCTCTGTGTGTGTGTCTCTGTGTGTGTGTCTGTGTGTCTCTGTGTGTCTCTGTGTCTGTGTGTCTCTGTGTGTGTGTGTGTGTCTCTGTGTGTCTGTGTGTGTGTGTGTGTGTGTCTCTGTGTGTGTGTCTGTGTGTCTCTGTGTGTGTGTCTCTGTGTGTCTCTGTGTCTGTGTGTCTCTGTGTGTGTGTGTGTGTCTCTGTGTGTCTCTGTGTGTGTCTGTGTGTGTGTGTGCTGTTAGCTCTAAGAACACAGGCAGTGGTGAGCTGCGCTGCTTTCTCAGAATTCAGAAGTAAAATTTTCCATCGAGTCGCTCGGAGCGAAGCAGCGTGGGGTTTTCTCTCTCGACGATCGGCTGCTTGAGTTCGCCGACTGTTCTGACCCCTACGCGCACCTCTGAATGGAAAACACGCGTTCGTGCGGCGCGGTCGGCTGCCGGTTCTTCCTGCAGCTGTCGGTCCTCGGCGGTACCCTGGGCTCAGGAACCTGTGAGGGGACGAAGTATTTTACAGGGCAGAATAACTCACAGGTTCACTGATGAGCGTCTCTTCCAGTAAACTTGAGCTCAGTCCTGTCATGTGACTAATCGTTCACAGAAGCGTGACTCATTCTGACGCTCATTGCTTCACCACAGTCTCCCCGCTGTGGCCTGCCGTGACCCTGTGCCGGTCCCCTGTTGGCACTCATCAGCTTCCAGGCCTGAAAAAACAAGATAACGCTGCACAGTCTGCAGTTCCTCTGCCGTCCAGCAGAGGCAGCAGTGAGTCAGTCCCCACAGACTCCCATGTTAAACCTTTCCAGCAGACATAAACATGTTTACAGCTGATACAGAAACTGCTTCGGACTTTGTACGGGGGGAGGGGTTTCAGGGATTTCCAGGTGGGAGGAGGAGGCGGCCTGGGGCGGTCCCAGGACTCACTGGTCTGGAACCTGTTTGTGGCCTCTTGGATGAGGTGGTGAAGGTGGGAGAGTGAGGTATCTGTGTCTGTGTGATGCTCCCATACAGTCTGTGTCCAGCTTCCATTAGCTGAGAGCTTCTCATTCTGGCTCCAATAATCCAACACCTCTGCATAGCTCTGAGAAAGCACTGTCTAAAAATGACATTCAAATATTAACCTGCAGTCACATCCAAGATTCAAGACGATAAGACAGAGGAGTCTCCCTCAGTCCTTTGGACAGGACGAGTCTTTAGAAACGAGCTGTGTGTGTGTGTGTTTGGTGTTTGTCACACATGCATGTGGAGCTGCTGTGGACTGTGATGGTGGGCTCTGTGGGTCTGTCTGCAGCTGGACTCCTGCAGGAGACACAGGACTCAGTGTGCAGCTGCAGGAACCGTGTCACAGACGGGTTCTCCCCTAATCATCATATTACAGACACACACACACAGACAGCGTGCAGGGGAATAACCCAACACTCTCGGTAACACTCGACTGCTTGCACACAATATGAAGCAATGCACACGCACTTTGCATGTGTGTCTGCGTGTGTGCGCGTGTGTGTGCACGCGTCCAGGCCACAGGTCTGAGTCATGTGACCGCAGAGCCTCAAATAGGAGGTGTTGAAGTTTTCTTCCCTTTTCTTCTTGTCCACGTTGACAAGTTTGCTTACATTATTCATCGCTGACTGATCACATGATCGAACGTTGGCCCCATTTTATGACGAGGTCATCAGCTCCATCGCTGCTCACATCTGCCCTCGCCTCTCTCCGTCTGGGGGGAGGAAAAATGCCGTGAATGAGTCTATCATGCTGCACAGTTTCTCTCCAAATAAAGCCTGTTTGGGTTTTCCACTTGTTCCTGCAAAAGTTTCACAATAAAAGCCTTGTTAAGAGCGCAAATGGTTAAGCTGTCACGTGGTTTAGAGAACTTTTAATTTGAAATGGGTACAGGAAATGTTGAGTTTGTACAGAGTGTAAATCATTAAATTTAACAGAGCCATAAAGAATCAAAAGAAGTAAAATACATTATACATGTACACCTGTGCATGCACACATGTAGCTGCCCTCAGTGTGCTTCACAGACAGAACATGTCTGTGACTTATATGTGCAGAAATGCTGGATCAATAACTGCTTCCTGGTTATATACACAAGGACCTGACTGTATGTAGACAGCCTGAAAATAATGAATTACAATAGAAGTAATAAATGCATGAATCAGCTTTTCAGCATCACTCTGAGAAAGGATGTTTCTAATTTTAGAAATATTGCACAAATACAAAAAATTGGTCCTACATATTTGTTTAATACATATGCTGGTCAAAAATGATTTCTCGCAGTGTTACTGGAGGCCAAAGTAATGCCATCTACTCAGCTTTATCTATCCATGAAGCCAGATGACACACATCACTAAACTGCAGGAATGTCTTAAAGACATAAAGGCCTGGATGACCTCTAATTTCCTGCTTCTAAATTCGGATCAAACTTATTTTACTCAGCCTGTCTCAGAGTGATGCTGAAAAGCTAATTCATGCATTTATTACTTCTAGGCTGGACTATTGTAATTCATTATTATCAGGCTGTCCTAAAAGCTCCCTGAAAAGCCTTCAGCTGATCCAAAATGCTGCAGCTAGAGTACTGACAGGGACTAGAAAGAGAGAGCAGATTTCTCCCATATTGGCTTCTCTTCATTGGCTCCCTGTTAAATCTAGAATAGGATTTAAAATCCTTCTCCTCACCTACAAGGTCTGAATAATCAGGCCCCATCTTATCTCAAAGACCTCATAGTACCATATCACCCCAACAGAGCACTTCGCTCTCAGACTGCTGGCTTACTTGTGGTTCCTAGGATACTTAAGAGTAGAATGGGAGGCAGAGCCTTCAGCTTTCAGGCGCCTCTTCTGTGGAACCAGCTTCCAGCTTGGATTCAGGAGACAGACACCCTCTCTATTTTTAAGATTAGGCTTAAAACTTTCCTTTATGATCAAGCTTATAGTTAGGGCTGGATCAGGTGACCCTGAACCCTCCCTTAGTTATGCTGCTATAGGCCTAGGCTGCTGGGGGGTTCACATAATGCACTGAGTGTTTCTTTTTCATTCACCTCTTTGTCCTCTGTTTATACCCCACTCTGTATTTAATCATTAGTTATTATTAATCTCTGTCTCTCCCCCCTCAGCAGATGACCCCCCCCCCTCCCTGAGCCTGGTTCTGATGGAGGTTTCTTCCTGTTAAAGGGAGTTTTTCCTTCCCACTGTCACCAAGTGCTGCTCATAGGGGGTTGTTTTGACTGTTGGGCTTTCTCTGTATTATTGTAGGGTCTTTACCCACAGTATACTAAAGTGCTTTGCAGTGACGTTTGTTGTGAATTGGATTGGCTGTGGCTCAGGAGGTAGAGCCGGTCACCTACTAATTGGAAGGTTGGTGGTTCGGTCCTTGTTGCCAAAATATTCTTGGGCAAGATATTGAACCCCAGGTTGCTGACCGATGCGTTCATTAAAGCGTGAATGTTAGAAAGCACTTGGATGAAGTTCTTTGGTTCTTATGCTGCTGTATAAGCACCAGTCTATTTACCAGATTACACTGAACTGAAACACAAGTAGAGACAGTCACAGGGTTCTGGCTGGTAGACATGTTGTTTGCTGCCATCAAGTGGACAAACAAAGGTCCTGCAGCTTTAATCAAATAGAAAACATACAGGACCCAGACAGGAACCCTGAGGAACCCCATTTGTAATTATTGACAGGAAGTAGTTCAGCTGGTGGCCATAAGTGGGATATATGATGATATGTTGAGTTTGCACTTGAGTCCAAAAGAACTCGATGCTCTGTGACCCGTAATAAAGCACAAACTGGTCAGTAAATGTGTTTTCTGCTTCTCTCGTTTCCCAGGATGCTTTTATGGATCTGTATGAGTCCAGACCTGCAGATAGCTTCTGGGCCCTGAGCACAATGTTTGGACTGGTTGTACTGGGAGCAGCTGTGGTCATACTGGGATTCCTGTTCAGCCAGAAATAAAACTGATCCAGGTGGAAGTCTGATCCGGTCCAGCTGTGAAGCTGCAGTTCCTCCAGCGATCAGATGCTTTTGTGCTTCTGTTACACTGAAGGATGCTGACTTTGTGTGGGTGGATTTTTTTTAAAGAAGTACATTTCACCACCTCATCTGTTTTTTCAAGTTTTATATGATCTTTTTTTTTTACCCGATTAAACTTTGAGTTGAAATTTATAGTATCTTAATTATATAGTCTTGTGGCTTTCTTACACAGATCAGTATTTTTTAACTAGTTTAATGGGACTACATGGATAAAGTCTTATCTCCTTGGAAAAACACAACACAGCTGCAAAACCTGCATCATAATAAACATTTACAGAGGACCAAGGACCTTCAGCTGACCTCGACTCCTTAGTGTAAATAAGAAAGTAGGAGTTACCCCAGAGGTTTTCTTCCAGTCTTTATGCTGAGCTGGCTAAAGACACCCTGGACCTGTATCACATTCACCAAGTAAACTGTCAAAGGAGGCTCACAGGAGCCAGGAACAGCTCAGCCATAAGACAGGAACTAAGCACCGGTCACAGGACCAGAACAGAACCAGAAGGTTCAGCAGGAGAGTCAACCAACACCAGCATCTGATTGGTTCCTGATTTTGCTTCACATCAGGTGATGATCGAGGTCCAGGCCGACCAGCATTCCTACCATCAAGGACAAAGTTCTAATAGGAAGCTTGATGCTGATCATTGAAGTCTGATTTGTGTAGCAGCTTCTTTGCTGGGACCAGTGATGATGATGATGATGATGAGTTTGATCACTTGAAGCTAAGAATTGACAATAACACAAGAAACCTGTTTGGTTACGGCTCCTGCAGTCTTTAAGAAGATGATTTAAATGTAGCATTCATGGTGAAAATGGTTGTAAAGATCAGATAAACTGAACTGAAACACAAGTAGAGACAGTCACAGGGTTCTGAGGCTGCTGGCTGGTAGACATGTCATTTGCTTCCATCAAGTGGACAAACAAAGGTCCTGCAGCTTTAATCAAATAGAAAACATACAGGACCCAGACAGGAACCCTGAGGAACACCATTATTCACTGGGATGAAGATAGTTGGACCTCAGGAGGAGGCGTCCTTCACTGCTCTGTGAACGTTGATGTGGGAGTCTGGATTTCTTTTGGTCCATGGCTCTCCCTGAATAAACCTTCACAGGGCTGTGAGGGCATCTCTGTGGTTGATGGTGTTAAATTGCTGTAAGAATGTAAATGTTTGAGTTTTTATCCAGATCATATAATAAAAGTTGGATAAATGGATTTAATGACACTCTTCAGCTCTTTTGTTCTGATTCTGGACAAACTGAAGACTTTTGGAAGTGACGTCTGCTGTATGAAAACCTGAATTTCCTTTTCTGGAGCCTCATGTTTTCCAGGAGGGTTTGTGAGATCTTCAGGGTTATCCTCCAAATGTGTCCTCCAAGATGTTTCAGGTAAAATCCAGGGTGTGCTGGCAGGAGGAGAACGTGATCTGGGCCTCCTGGCCTGCAGGAGGAGGCTGCTCCAGAGGTTTGGTGCTTGGAACAGCTTCTGATCAGCTGAGCATTCGACAGCAGGTATGGAGCCCATGCAGCGGTCGCCATGGTAATGAATGGCATATGTTCATGTCTGCTTACAGGTCAGGAGGCCAGCAGCAGCATTTTGGAGCAGCTGCAGTCCTGGTGAGAGTGCACTGGCCTGTGTGGAGTCTGAAGAAGTGCAGAGGTCAGTGTGGAGGTGGCAAAAGCATGAGTGGTGCCTCTGAGTGTAGCACTGCATCTTTGGGGCAGCACTGCCACCATCAGGCCAGACTGGGAATTACAACACTGACACTGCTGCTGAGGCAGAGCAGCATTTTAACACAGTCCTGTTGAAGATCACCATAATATGCTGTTTCTTATAACCTCAGTAAATCAGTCAGACCTTCAGTCCTCTCCAGCTTTTATCTGCTGCCAGAAGGACTCTTTATGGACAGGTGTGGATCTCAACGATGCACCTGACTAGTGGGCGGATCCCACAGGTTTTATGACTCGTTGGGTGCAGCACGGGCTGGGCAGGTGTGTAGAAGAAGGACCAGCACTCACCTCGTTCTCCTCCTCCTCCTCTGTCTGGAGCTGGAGGCGGAGTCTGAACTCCCTGCAGCCTGTACCTGGATCACCTGCACAGCTGCTCCTCCCCTGTCCATTTACAAGAAGTCACATGACTGCATCACAGGACGTGGCACAGCTCAGAGCCTCAGAGACATGAGCTCCTCTGTTTGAGAGCAGATTCGAGCTGATCTTCTGAATTTGAAGCAGAAAGTTTCCACCATCACTCACTGTCCTCACCTTATTCCCACACTCAGTCCTCGGACCTCCAGCCGCCATTCAGACAGATGCACACAGCTGGATATGAACTGTTGCCGTGGTTACAGTAAACCAGGTGCTGAAGCGAGGGCTCCGGGTGGGGAGGGTTTTTACCTTCTCTGAATATCTGCTAAACTTGCACTAATCAATACTGATGACTGTCGGTTACTAAATATGCTGGAGTGGATTTCTACAAATCCAGATGTGAAGCTTTAAACAGATGTGTAACAAAGCCAAAGCACCAGAGCAACGTGACAGGAAACAGATCTTTGATCGAGTCCTGTGATCACAGAGCCGCTCACAGGAGGACGTCAGAGAGCCGATCCTCTGCTCCTGACATCTCACTGCAGAGCAGGAAAACGTCCCAAACCCACACCGACCTGTTTGTTGTGTGTCTGCTGTGCGGCAGGAGGGGGCGGAGCCAAATGTAGGACGCGTGGCAACAAAACGTAACTGCAAGTGCTGTTTAAGGCAGGAGCAAAGGTCCACAATACAAACACAAACAGGGACACACACACACACACAGCAGGGCGATGACATCGTCTGTGTTAGACTTTTATTCAGATCAGCTCTGACAGAAGCTTCCTGTTCAAATCTGCACACCAGCGTCCAATCAAAGCGATTCTCTAACTCTGCACATGAACCTGATCTTCCTGATTGATTGATCTCAGAGTGGAAGGCAGAAACCTTCACCTCCATCATCCTGAAGGCTTTCACAGAGCCGTTTGCCTCATTCATGGAAGCACTGAGTCCTGAAATGTGGTGAAATTAAACATTTTGGGCATTTTGTTCTTCTAATAAAGCGATAAAGAAAATCTGTGACTTTAAAAGCAAATGAAGCAAAGTTTCTCTTCTGTAACTCAGAGCGAGGGCTGATCTTGAACCCTCTGAGCTGTTCTGGGTGTTTGCAGATGTCAGCGCTGAGCTGTCTGAACCTTCAGCCTGATGCTTCACATCAGCTGCAGCTGCTCTGCGAGGCACCGATCCACGTCACAGAGAGTGGCGATCAGAGCCGAGCTGGCGCTGGATCCTTTCCCCCTCACGATATCGATCACCTGTCGGGCTTTATCGGCCCGGCTCTTCGCTCCGCTTAAATCCATTTCGTCGTCGATGATCACGCGGCGCTCCAGGAGTTTATCCAGCAGCTTCCTCAGGACCGGTTCAGACACCCTGTCAATGAACTGAGAGCGAACAGACATCAGCTTCTCCTCTGCTGAGATGTTGGCGGTCTTTGCTGGACCAGGATCCGGAAGACCTGCGAGACCAGAAGAGGACCGATTAGTGCTGAGCTCAGACTGCAGCTCTTCAGGCTGCAGCAGCGTGAAGCCAAAGATCTACTGGAGCTCCTCGCCGCCCCTCTGTGTGAGAGGGTTTACTTCCTGCTTTTATTCCAGCAAACTGCGACTCTCTGAGCTCTGAGTGCAGTCAGGCTCTGACAGGACAGGAAGCTGCTTCAGATGATGGAGGAACCCCCCACACTTTCTCCACTTTACACTCAGGTCACACAGCAGGAGGTCCAAAAAGCTCAGACTACAGAAACACTCTTAAAGCTCATCACTGATCAGCTGTCTGCTCTAAACACACTCCACAGGGAGGGATTCAGGGTGAACAAACTCAGCAGCCACACACTTCCTGTTTGTTCACCCTGAAAGCTCTGCAGCGCCACCATGAGCCGAAGGTTTGCCCTGCAGAGAGGATGCAGAGCATTTTTCAGGCTGAGCAGCAGCAGAAAGGAAACAGCTGCTCACAGCTTCACTGACCTGCAGCTTCATCCGGGACCTTCGGTAACTTCCTCACCAGGTCGTTCCTGTTGATCTTCTTAAAAACACTCTGCATCACCTGCAGCGTTCCCTCAATCTCATACTTCTGCACCATCAGGTCCACGGCGTCGCACCTCTCCGCCTTGCTCAGCTGGTTCACTCTGATGGGCTCGATGCCGTTCCACCGCTCATTCTTCAGGACCCACTTGAAGCTCTTGAATTCCTCATCTGTTATATCATCCAGGATGTTGATGAGGTCCATCTCCATCTTGGCTTCCTGCTAACACCAGAAAACACTGATCAAACTCAGACCCTGATGCACCATGGGTAATGACTGCAGCAGGAGAAGCATCCCAAATCCAAAATGACTACAAAAGAGCAACGAGACAGAAAATGCAAATAGCAAGTTTAAAGTTTTCAGAGCACAGGTGTGTGTGGATGTAACGGTGGATTTTCCCTCTGAAAGGTGTTAAAGACAGACAGTAACCTGTAGCGACAGCTTTAAATCACCGACAGTGAAACTCAGAGGAGCTCACAGCGTCTTCATCCACACTCAGAGGAGGATTTGATGAAATAAAAGCAGAGGAAGCGTTTCTGCTCACTCACTGCGTTTCTGTCAGGCGTGTCTCAGGGCTGCAGCTCTGATGCTGGTGGTTTGACCTGCTACTTTAATGCTTCCTGTGTGAGTGTGACTGCCGTCAGGCTGAACCTCCCACAGCTGCAGACCCTCCATCATCTGCACAGGAGGAGAACTGTTTCAGACTCACGTGGACTTCTTTCCACAGAAATGAACCTGAAGTCTGATTTCTGTGGAAGAGCTTCATAAACGAGCTGCACAGACCTGCAGAAAAGAAACATTTTACTGTGTGAAGTGAGTCAAAGGTTTTCTCAGGTCTCCATTCTGTGCCTGCTCACCTTCTGCAGCCTCAGACCTCAGGAGGTCTCAGGTCCTCACCTGCGACAGCAGGAGTACCACAGGTGTGTGACTCCACAGACCTCCGAGATCCTGAAACCCTGCAGGAGGCTGTGATCATGGGCAGATGTTCCAGCTGTGCCACGTCACATTTGAAATGAGGCACGAAACATGGAGGTGTTAAACTCAAGGTGAGGACAACACACGAGCAGAAGACCATGCTTTTGTTTTTTTATGTCACTTCCTGTGTATATATATGGCCTGTGGTATTCGGGGGGGGGGGGGGGGGGGGGGGTACATGTGTGGCCAACATGGTTATTTTTTAGGCAGGAGTGTGCACACAGACATTATTACAGGTCACTGAACCTGGGCGTGAAGAAAAAACTGGGGGGTTTTTTCCTGGCAGAAAAATAAAAAACAGACTGAAAATAATAAAGAACTGAAACAAAATAAAACCTATAAACATATTTTCAATATCACAGTGAAACAAATTAAATTTTTAAAAAAACCTAAAGGATAAAAACTGCTCCGGCCTCCACGCTGCTGCTGTCATGGGTTTGATGTGGAAGCAGAGCTTCAGGAAGCTTCATGAGCTCAGCGGGAGAAAAGCATAAATACAAAATAAACAAAGACCTTCAGTGTTCATAAATCATACTTGATAGTGACTGAAGGTCACAGAGAGCAGGTTAGTGCTGCAAAGGTCACCCATGCTCTCTGCTCCATCTCCAACAGGAGCTCAGTGAAGGAAGAGAAACCTTAGGAGGGCTCGAAGCTGGAAGAGGATGCATAGATGGATGGATGCAAGGATGGATGCATGGATGGATGGATGGATGGATGCATGGATGGATGGATGGATGGATGGATGGATGGATGCATGGATGGATGGATGCATGGATGGATGGATGGATGGATGCATGGATGGATGGATGCATGGATGGATGGATGCATGGATGGATGCATGGATGGATGGATGCATGGATGGATGGATGATGGATGGATGCATGGATGGATGCATGGATGGATGGATGGATGCATGAATGGATGGATGGATGGATGCATGGATGCATGGATGCATGAATGGATGGATGGATGCATGGATGCATGAATGGATGGATGGATGCATGGATGCATGAATGGATGGATGGATGCATGGATGCATGAATGGATGGATGGATGGATGGATGCATGAATGGATGGATGGATGGATGGATGCATGGATGGATGGATGGATGCATGAATGGATGGATGGATGCAAGGATGGATGGATGGATGCAGTCTGAACTCTTTTACAGTCAAACCTTATCCAGATTCAGAGAGCTGGTTGTTCTGTTTCAGCGCTCCCTCAGAGCTGCTCATAGCGCCCCTCTGTGGACCTTCACGGCCCACCCACGTTCAGATTTCATTACTTTGATGGTCTCGGTTACATCACTGCTGTGTCTCAGTTCCTCTCCACAGATGAAGGCTTAAACAGCTCTGCTCACACATCTGTCTCAAAGAGAAAATGTTTAAAGTCAAAGTTGGAGGTGGACCGTCTCCCTCTGCTGGACGTCCTCATGAAGAACTGTTTAATACAATTAGAACAGAATTAAAGAAATAAAACTACGCATGCTTAGACTAACAGCATGTCAGTGAGACAGGAATATGAGACAAATACAGGGGTGAAAGTAAGCCGGTACGGTCCGGTACTGCGTACCACTAAAAGATTCTGTGCCATATATATATATGTATATAACTACTTTCACCCCAGGACAAATATGAGGCATCAGAGGCTGTCTGGGACATCAGGGAGCGGTGTGCAGACATGAATAAACTGTGTAGTGTGTTTGGGCTCAAAGGCACAAAGTGCAGTGGCGGAGGCAGCTGAACCCTGCCTCTGTTTCGGAGAAAACCAAGATAAAGGGTTATGGTTGTGTTTCCGTGGCCGCAGAGACTTTGAAGAGACGAAATCTCAGGCTCTGCTCTCTACATGGAGACAGCGGTTCCTCCTTCGGCCGCCGGGGGCAGCAGAGCGGCCGTGTCCCTGAGCGCAGCGAAGAAGAAGCAGCTCTAACAATAACCTGCGTGGATCAACAGGTGGTAGCATTAATCTTTTTTTTTCTCTCCTTCCTCCGCTTTAAGTCGCTTTAAAGGCGGACCCCGCAGCATAAGCCCCGAGCCTCCACCGTGATCGGACCCGCGGAGCTCTCAGTGCCGGCAGATGGCCTCCCGTTAGCGGGTCCGATCCGCTCGGACTAACGGCTAACGGCTGCTCCATCCCGGAGAACCCCGAAAAGCTGTCCGTGAGGAGGAAACGCATCAAAGACTACCTGCGCAGGTGAGCTTCGTGCTGTAATCAGCTGCATGGATTCGTGCACGAACCTGCAGGTAACCCTCACAGGTTAATGCAGCGCTTCAGTTCAGTCAATCAGATCAAGCTGAGGGTGCGAGGCAGCTTTGAAGGGCGCAGCATCACCTCTAAAGGTGATGCTGAAGGCTCCGAGTGACCTCAATGCTCCCCTCACTGCGTCCACTGAACCCTAAACCTGATGACAGAAAAGGTGTGTGTGTGTGTGTGTGTGTGTGTGTGTGTGTGTGTGTGTGTGTGTGTGTGTGTGTGTGTGTGTTGATGACTCTCGTTAACCTGAGGCAGAGACAGACGTCCTCAGCTCCGCTCCTGCATTTCTCTCGGTGTGAACCCTGAAGGTTCAGCTTCGGCCGGCTCAGAGCGAAGCTTCTCAGAGATGATTGGCAGATTTGTTACACGTTTATCAACTGATGGATATACAAAATCCACACGTGACCTGAAAAAGGTGAAATTAGCTCCAAACTGCCACTGGGAAGATCTTAGTGTAGGTTCTCAGTCATCCAGGTGACGGTATCTCTGAGCTTGAAAAAAGCCGACTGGACTTCTTTTTGGTTCTTGAAGATGTTTCACCTCATCATCAAAGGCTTCTTCAGGTCTCAGCCAAAGGTGGAGAGACACAGGTATTTAAACCCCTGTGGGCGTGGTCCCCTGGAGGTGGTTATGGTTACGTTCACACTGCAGCCTCAAGTGACCCAATTACAAATTTTTTTCTTCCTTTTTTTTTTATTTGCTTGGTCGTTCACATTTCCAAATAGGGCTGCAACGATTAGTCGACAATAATCGGCAATAAAAATAGTTGATGACGAATATAATAGTCGTTTATTATTGCTGGTGATTTATTTATTTATTTTTTTTTTTTTTTAACGTAGTGAGACATCTTCCTGTCCGTCCATCTCTGGCGAGCTTCACACATGCGCAATTGGGTTGTTAAGTGATGTAGAATTCCATTTCCGGGTAAATTAAACATAAATGATCTATTTCTGAAGACGTCAGTCAAATCAATAAAGAAATACATCGTTTTACTGCAACCAGATAAATCGAACTATTCAGAAACAGACTGCTCCAAATTTTTAAATGATATAAGGGAATTTAATAGAATAATTGATATAGACTTTAAACAATTCATGGAAAAACAAAGTACACTTGAGGAGACAGACAAGGCTATTTTGAAGATGTCCACAGGAAGGTCGCCTGGTTTGGATGGGTTAATAACTGAATTTTACAGTTTTTTTTGGAAGGATATTAGAGAGATGCTATTCAAAGCCTTTTTAGAATGTATCCAAACAGGTAATCTCTCTAATACAATGAAGCAAAGCTTTATTACCTTAATTCCAAAACCAAATAAAGATCTAACATCTTTGGACAACTGCAGACCCATCACTCTGCTCTGTACTGATTATAAAATATTAGCTCATGTTTTTGCTGAGTGTCTGAGTAGTGGACCAAAAGACATAATTGATGAATGTTAAAGGAAGAAGCATACAAAATCATACAAGATTGATTCTTGACAGGACTTAGCTCTAGATTTAAGATCAAATGAGGCATTTGCCAGGGTTGCCCTATTTCCCCAAAATTGTTCATCCTCACTACTCAATTGTTAGCCCTAAAAATGTATAATAGTCCAGAGTTACAAGGAATGAACATTTTTGATAGAGAATTTAAGATTAGCCAGTTTGTGGATGATATCACCTCAAAATATGAGAAAAGCTAACTCCATTATTTTTCAGTTTTTGTGGAAAAATAAAACACATTATATTAAAAGATCCCAGTCAGTTTAAAAAATATGAGAAGGGTGGCATTAATGCATTAGACTTTGAGGCCATGGTTGGTGCATCTAGGATCAAATGGCTTAAAACATTTATTCTGCAGCAAAATTCAATGTGGTTTCATATTCCAAATTCTCTTTTTAAGCAACTTGGAGGAACTGAATTTATTTTAAAATGTGATTTTGAGTAAAATCCCAGTCAAGCTATCTATCATAAACAAACTCTCCACTTGTGGAAAATGATATTTCAGCATAACTTTTCACCCCATGGATCCATTTTATGGAATAATAGGACAATTACTGTTGGCAGGAAATCATTGTTTAGGAAAGACTGGCATGAAAAAGGAGTGATCTTTGTAAACGATATGTTGTGGAGAGCCAATAGACTACTTATCTTTTGTTAGGAAATTGAATCTTGATTGCCATTACAAAGATTTTGAAAAGGTGTGTAAAACGATTCCTTGATTCAGTTAATCCAAAATGTTATTAGGTATTCAAAAGTGACTTTTTCGATGCCCACATTAAAAATGAAGGAATGTGCCCTAGTTGACTTTAAATGTAATAAGAAGGTTATTAATGATGGTATCAGACAAAAGATTTATTTTGACTATAATAGAGGTTCCTTTAACATGGATCCTAAGGCAAATGACAAAACCAGGATTTTTGCTCATTCCAAGTTTGTTAAATGGCCTATAGCCCCGAACATGAAAGAAACCCATTTTAAAACCATTAATAAAATATATCCTGTATCTCTGTTTCTTGAAAGAAGATTTAAATTTGATATTGATTTATGCGTTTTTTTGTAAATCAGCACATGAATTTCTTGAACATTTGTTTTTTTTTTATGTGAATATTCAAGGAGTTTTTGGACTGACATTGGGAACTGGATTAATCTCAAACTTAATGTTCATTCGATGTTGATTCCATTTTATTTTATGTGGAAAACTTAAATCCAGCCTTCTCTGATGCTATAAATATAATTGTTCTTTTAGCCAAATACCACATTCACTGTAATAAGTGGAAAGGTAATAAGCCCTCCTTTTCCTGTTTCATGAACAAATTTAAATTATATTATTCATCGTTATGTAGGATTAAAAAATGGAAAACTGCTAGAATCATCTCACAACAGCTGAAAATTTTCTGTTCTAAGTCTGTATTTGTATGGTTTTATTATTCATTTCATTATTATTGCATACCCCTAGCTTGTTATCCTCCCTGAGAGTTTGTATTTTAAAGTTGTTTTCATACTGAATTCTGTTTAATAAAAAAAAAAAAATTCCATTTCCGGGTCCAAACTGTCACGTGATCAATTTTCCGCAATCCTGTGTCCCTGGTTGTTTTAACTAAAAAAAAAACATACTCAGCTGTGATTTTACCGATGAGAAAGAAGCAGAAATGGCTGCAGCTGATCAGGTTTGTTACAATCATCTTTAATAGTGAACAGTCATTGGTTATACCATTGCTGTTTATTTAGGAGCATTTGGACCCGGAAATGAGGTCAGACTTAAAGACCGGATAGCATTCAGTGGCTCGTTTAGTGATGGGGGGGGTACTGGTGGAACTGTGCCTACTTTGTTTTTTTTTTTGTTTTTTATGGTTGAAATATGGACCGTTAAAGTTATATCAGCAGCAAACATGATTCAAAGTTTTGAATGAAGTATGTGTTTACTACCACATTTTAAATAACCTTATGCTAAATGTAAAAGCTAAATAAGTGCCATTTCATAATTATGTGATTCATAATCCGATTAGTCGACTAATCGTTTCAATAGTCAATGACTAATCGACTATCAAAATAGTCGTTAGTTGCAGCTCTATTTCCAAATATATGCGACCTGGATGTGATCTGTGTGTGACCTGCAGACGAACCTAAAAGTGTCCCACACGCGATAACGTCACACGTAGCGAGCGTGCTCAGAGTTTATGGAAGTAATTTTATTTTCCTTCCCGTGTCCGCGTAACGGGACGCAGCGTAGTGACGTTTGTCGAGTATCAATGAGGTGCAGGTCGGATAAATGCGACCTGGTGTACACACACAGGTCACATTTGAAAAGATCGGATACGTATCGGATTTAGGACCACAAATCCAAGTGGCCTGGGAGCATTTGGAAAAATCTGATCTGTGTTGTTCAGACTGTCATGAAAAGATCGGATACAGGTCGCACGAGGGCGAACAAATCAGAACTGGGTCACTTCAGGCTGCAGTGTGAACGTAGCCTATGACCCTCTAATGTTCATGTGCATAATCACACGTGCCAAGGTGTGAAAGGACGCGTGGGTCATTTCAGTCATTTAGGACTCTGCTCCATTGTTCAAGTGACTTATTGAGGTCACAGGAACAAAGGTGTGAGTGAGGGTTGAGACGTCTGGGAAGGGAGCTCAGGATCACACTGTAAATGGGGGCAAGTTGGTGACGTAATCCACCTCCTCTGTTCAGTGATGGTCGTTCACAGTGGACACAGATGCTTCTTTTACGCCTCTTTCTAACCATCTGTCTTCCCAGGCCAAAATGTGAACATTGGCATCCTCAAAAAAGCGACCTTTGACCTTCAGATGTAGATGTACAGCTGAGTCCTGTCGAGGTGGCTCTTCTATGTTGTTCCATTCGTTTGTGAAGAGGCTGTTTGGTTTCTCCAATGTAGAGGTCCGAGTACCCTTCACTGCTCTGGACAGCAGACACTACAATAATAATAATAAATAATAATAATAATAGTTACTACATTACATGTATTATTACTAACACGGGAGCCTTACTATTGAGGAAACAGCCCACAGAGTCTCCACAGAGCGCTTCAGGTCTGACTCGTGGAGTCTCCTGCAGGAGCTCTCGGACCTGCTTTTTGTGGGTACGCTGCTCCTCGTGGAGACTGCAGGCTTGATTGGCGGAGCGCTCTGGACATCCTGGAAATGTCCATCCTCATAGCTCAGCCCTGCAGCAGGACTTTCAGTGCCTGTAGGGTGTATTCCACCTTACATGGCTGTAGCTCAGGAGGTAGAGCAGGTCACCTACTGTGAATGTTAGACAATAAGCACTTAGTTAATCATGGAAGTGCTTGTGTGAATGGGTGTGAATGTAAACATGTTGTATAAGCACTTTGAGTGCTCACAGTAGAAAAGCGCTGTATAAGAACTAGTCCATTTACCATTTAAAGTAGCTGCTGGCAGCACGGCCCTGAAACAGGAAGTGTGTCAGAAACAGAGTGCAGACTCCAGATGTGTCTCCAGGTGTTTGATTATCAAACCTGTGACCGTGTTAAGGTTAGGTCATCACAGGAGGCCTGCAGCCGCTGAACGATGGTACAGAAACCAGTCACGGGCATCGTCCTCATCAGGATCTGTGCAGAGGCCGCACTGCGAGCCTTACAGGAACTTCCTGTTTCCCTGCTGCAGTGCTTCCTCTGCAGCTCCTCTGGTTTCCGCACGGAGCTTTAAAAGGAAACTTTTATTGGAATAAATACTGAAATTCAAATTAAAGGCTTGTTTGAGGCTAGTTTTTATCGTCCATAAGTTTGTGGACAGCAGCAGGTACAGCAGCTCCCTTCATCACAATAATAAAGCTTGTGACGGTCACGATTGGATTCACCAGCTGTGTGCCGCCCCTGAACACAACACGATGTCTCAGGAAGTGTCAGATGTGATTATGAAGCTGGTCCTCTGTGGCGCCCTCTCCAGGTGTTCCAGATGATCTGCACTTACCGCAGGAGGGAGGAGAGGAGGAAGGAGGTGGGCTGTCAGTGGGAGAGCCCCGAGGAGCACACGAAGGAGGTGGGCTGTCAGAGCGACGCCGCGGAGAGGAGGGACGCCGCCGTGCAGGTGGACCTGCAGACTCAGCAGCTCAGCTGGAGACACTCAGGTGAGACTCAGGTGAACACAGCCTCTCTGGCTGACGTCTCTGATATTCAGGTAGAAACAGGTGAATCACACTCGAAGGGGCAAAAGGACCAATGAAGCAGGTCTGTAACAGCCACAGCCTGGCCTGAGATCAGATATCTTCTCATGCAGAGTGTAGAATGGGGGCTGACGTTTGCTTTATTTCAGTGTTTCATTTGTTCCTGAGCAAATCTGAGATTAAAGTTCAGCTTCATCACAGGATACTTTCATTCAACGTCTCATCGCGTCTCTGCTCCGTCAGGTGTTCCCTGGCAGTGTGGCGCTGTCAGAGCAGGTGAACCAGGAGGGGGCGCTCTGCTGCAGCTCTGCGGCACCCATACATCATGCGGCAAGCAGCACGTCAGCCACCCGCTGCTACACGCCACCAACAGCCCCGCCCTCTACCTCCTGTGCCCCGCCTTGCTGCCCACGGTGGTCTCAGAGCACGTGGAAACCAGCCTCCACCCTTGGTCCTCCCCGTCACCCAGCGCGCCTGTCCTGACGCCTGCAGGCGGCTCAGCTGCTCCTCCCGGACTCATCGCTCCGCTGAGCCCCCGGCTGGCTGAGGAAGAGGAGGAGGACTTACCAAAAGATGATAACGGTAACTGCTGGATGCAGCCCGGCTAAATTTGATGTTTCATGAAGCTGCACAAATTTTGAGTATGTGTCACTTTCACTGTGGTATTGCATCACTTCCTGTTACAGCACACAGTGCAGCATTGTGTAGCTCGATTGATCTACTTAATGACGTTTCACAGTGCAGTCGTCACACGCTTCATCCAAAGCTCACTCTGTCCTGAGTCACCTGTAAATTCATTAGCTTAGTGTAGCTATTAGCTTAGCTCTCTGCTGACTCACCAACAGCATTTCTTCTTCTCCTGTTTAGTTACCCCTCGGCCTCCTTTAGCAGGAAATGTAGCATCCCGGCGGTGCACCCTGGTCGTGGCAGATGCCTGCCCCTCCCTGCGCCTGGTTCTGCTGCTGTCTTCCTGTTAAAAGGAAGTTTTTCTTTCCCACACTCACCAAGTGCTGCTCATAGCTATCAGACAACCACTTGCTAGCACTCATAGCCACATTTGCTTGCTATTTGTGCCAGTAGAAAACCAGTGAGGTTCTGAGACCGGCCGGGCGGTCAACCGCTGGCTAAAACTCTGGCTCACCTGGGGTCGTCTGACTGTTACCTGAGAATATTAACGCCCTGAGGGGACTGTGTTTGTGATTTGGTGCTATAATTAAAACTTAATTGAATATCATCAGATGTGAAGAAACAAGTAAGCAAACTTTTCATTTGATGAACTGTTCACCTGTGATCCGCACGTACAGTCATTCAGACTTCAGGTCAAAGTGATGCGCTCAAACAGGAAAATCAGCTTTTCATCATTTATTGATCAACAATATCAGCGTATGTCTTTCATATTTAAGAAGCTTTGTCATTCCACAGTGGGGTTTGAGTCTGGTTTAGCGAGCCGCTCCATAAACCTTCCAGTTCTCGTTGGAGCTCCACATCCTCACACACGCTCAGCACGCAGCTTCATGAAAACAAAGGTCTGAAGAAGATGACGTTCTGAGAGACGGTGGTGCCAGTGTGCATCCTGCTCCCGCACTGAACTCAGAACAGAGCTGAGCCTTGTTCAGGCTGAACCCAGCTGGAGCCCAAGTGCTGAGGCTGACTCTGCTCCTTAAGTCAGGCAAGACTGCTGGATTTCCTCATCCCAGAGACCAGTCAGCCCAGGGCAACTCCACCCTGATTGGATTTCCCCAAACAGGAGATCCTACTAGGTCTTCACCACAATGAGGTGGAGATTGGTTGGATTTATTGGGTGATCTGCCCTCAGCTGTGGTAACAAACTGTGGGTAGACCACAGGAGAATAAGACAGAGGATACAAGCAGCAGAAATAAGCTTCTTCTGAAGGATCTATGGGATCATCCTTAGATGCAGGGTGAGGAGCTCAGAGTAGGTGGTTCAGAATCTGATCAGGATGGTATCTCTGACCAGGAGACCCGGGATGCTCTGGAGAGATTCTCTCCACTGGCTTAGGGGCTCCTCAGTGTTCCCCCAGAAGGAGGAGGTGACTGGGAAGCTTCTTAACAGAGGAATGATCATCAGCTGATCTCTGTGGGACCAGCTGATGGTCATTCCTCTGTTAGGAAGCTTCCCAGTCCTGATGAATGAAGTAAAGGGTTTTCTCACACACTGCTCTTTTAAACTTGGTGTTTTCAGACTCGGGGGGGGGGGTCTCTGTGTTAATATTCAAACATTAACTTCCTGTTTTCGTCCACAGAGGAGTGCTTCTGCTCCAACCAGGCAGCATTAAAAGAAAGGAAGATGGAAAAGGAAGAAGAGCAGAGGAGGAGGAGACCTAATGGTAGTAAAAGAGAAACGTTGTCAGCAGAACTGACCAATCACATTGCAGGAAAAGTTGAGCCCAGTAGGAGGAGGAAACAAAAGATGAAGCTTCTGAAGGAGGATGAGGAGTTCCAGGCCAGCAAACAAGGAGAGAAGCAACAGCAACCTGCAGCACAGACCCAGGAGGAGCAGCAGGAGAGGGAGAGGATGCTCATGGAGAAGAAGAGTGAGGAGGAGACGGGAGGGAAGGTGGAGCTGATGAAGGATGAGGTGTTGATGAAAGAGGGGGGAGGAATCAAATCTGTAACGATGAAGAATGAGGAGGTGGAGGCTCAGAGACCGAGGAGGAGGATGGTCGGGCCAACAGTCAGATACCTGCTAGAGTCTGAGCAGGTAGAGTCACATGGGCCGACAGCAGCCAATCACAGCAGAGCAAGGGAAGACAAAGTGAAGAGGAAGGTGGGGAGGCCGAGGAAAGAGCAGAAAGAGGTGGAGGAGGCAGTGGAGGAGCAGACAGAGAGCAGTGGGGTGGAGTCCCCAGGAGACACAGGAGCAAAGGGATGGTGGCAGCTCTGCCAGGTGAGTTCTTTACCTGAACTTCACCTGAAGATCACCTTCATTTCGCTTACCTTTATCTTTACCTGTCTCCAGGTGTGTGGCGTGAACCTCACCAGCCAGGCGTCTCTGGACCTCCACATGTCCACGCATGGACCAAAGCAAATGTTCGGCTGCCACCTCTGCAGCAGGAAGTTCAGCTGCGCCAGCAAACTGCGCCTGCACCATCGTTGCCATCTCCATGGCAGCGGAGATGATGGTCTGCACTGCAGCGGAGATGGGGTGGGCCCAAGCAGCACCCAAGCTTCTGGTGACAAACAGGAAGGACAGGACAATGACACCCAGAGTGATGAAGACGAGGAGGAGGGTCCTGGTTGTTCGGTTGAGTCCTGGACCCTGAAAATCAGGAGGGAGGAAGTCCAGGGGAAAGATGGAGGGAGGCAGATGAAAAAGTGCAGAGAGGAGGTGAAACAAGTCAGTGCAGAGGAGGAGGAGCTTGCTCAGAGGCCGAGGAGAATGACGATTGGCCCACCGATCAGATATCTTGTAGAGTCAGAGGAGACATCACGTGGTCCCGGAACAGACAATCAGACCAATCAGGAGGACGCTAACAAACCCACACCAAGGAGAAGAAGACCAAAAATGGTCGCTAGCCTCAGTGAGGCTGGGGGCGGGAGTTCAGAGAGGACTGACAGGCCTGAGGCTGAAGAAAACAGTCACATGGTCACAATGGGAGGAAGAGAGGAGGAGGAGGAGCCTCAGAGGAGGCCAATCTGTCCACCAATCAGATACCTGCTGGAGTCAGAGGAGATGTCACATGGTTCACAAACAGCCAATCAGGGCAAAGAAAACAAACCCACAGGAAGGAGAAGAAGACCAAAAAAGGTTTCTGACCTCAGTGAGGTTGGGGGCAGGGATTCAGAGGTGATTGACGGGTGTCAGGCTGAAGCTAAAGAGAAACGTCACATGGTTCAAAAGGCCAGAAGAGAGGAAGAAAAAGACGAGGAGCCTCAGAGGGAGAGGAGGACGGTCTGTCCACCAATCAGATACCTTCTTGACTCAAAGGAGACATCACATAGTTCGCAAGCCAATCAGGATGCAGAAAGCAAGCCCACAGGAAAGAGCAGCAGACCAAAGAAGGTTTTTGGCCTCACTGACACTGGGGGCAGGGCTTCAGAGATGACTGACAGGCCTGAGGCTGACGCTAAAAAAAGTCACATGGTTCAAAAGGCTAGAAGAGAGGATGAGAAAGAGGAGGAGCATCAGAGGCCGAGGATGACGGTGGGTCCACCAATCAGATACGTTCTCGACTCAGAGGAGACATCACATGGTTTGCAAACAGCCAATCAGGATGCAGAAAATCCCACACGGAGGACAGGGAGCCCACAAAAGGTTGGTAGCTACATTTAACCTGTTCTTCTACACCTTAGGTGTAGTTGTAATTTACCTGATGTTAACCTGAATCTTACCTGACCTCTGACCTTCTGCAGGTGTCCGTCCACACATCAAAACGAATGTTCGGCTGCCATCTCTGCAACAGGAAGTTCACCCGCGCCGGCAAACTGCTCCTGCACCATCGCCACCATCACCACAGCAACAGAGATGGGGCGGGCCCAAGCAGCACCCGAACTACTGATGACAAACGGGAGGAACAGGACACTGGCACCCCGTGTGATGAAGAACAGGAGAAGACAAAGCCCCTCCTCACAGGGCCCACCAAGGCTCCTTATTGTTCGGGAGACATAAAGCGGGTGAGTAAAAATCCCCGCTGGTTGTTTGACTACTGGACCCTGAAAGTGAGGAGGAAGGGAGCGCGGGAGAAAGATGAAGGGAGGGGGACGAAGAGGTGCAGAGAAGAGGATGAGGAGGAAAGACGAGCGATGAAACAAGTCTGTGTGGAGAAGGAGCCTCAGAGGCCAAGGAGGACAATGGTCGGCCCACCAATCAGATACCTGCTGGAGTCAGAGGAGACGTCAGATAGTAAACAAGCAGCCAATAAGCAGGCAGAAAGAAGACAAACGTCAGAAAAGGATGATGACCTCAGTGAGGCTGGGGGCGGGGCTTCTGAGGCTGAAGATAAAGAGACAGGTCACATGGTTGCAATAGCAGAAAAAGAGAAAGAGGAGGAGGAGCCACGTCAGAGGCCGAGGAGGACAGTTGGCCCACCAATCAGATACCTGCTGGAGGCAGAGGAGACATCACGTGGTCTAGGAACAGTTAATGAGACCAATCAGGAGGCAGCTAACAAATACACAGGAAGAGGAGGAAGAACAGAAACGGCCATTAGCCTCAGTGAGGCTGGGGGTGGGGCTTCAAAGATGATTGACAGGTCTGAGGCTGGAGATAAAGAAATGGGTCCCATGGTTCAAAAGGCCAGAAGAGAGGACGAGCAGGAGGAGGAGCCTCAGAGGCCGAGGAGGACCGTTGGCCCACCAATGAGATACCTGCTGGACTCAGAGGAGATGTCACCCAATCAGGATGCAGAAAACAAGCCCACATGGAGAACAGGGAGACCACAAACGGTTGGTGGCTACAGTTAACCTGAACATTACCTGTTCTGCATCTTAGGTGTAGTTGTAATTTACCTGCCGTTCACCTGAATCTTACCTGACCTCTGACCTTCTGCAGGTATCCGTCCACAGACCAAAGCGAATGTTCGGCTGCCGCCTCTGCAACAGGAAGTTCACCCGCGCTGGCAAACTGCTCCTGCATCATCGCCGCCATCACAGCAACAGAGATGGTCTCCAGGGCAACGGAGATTGGGCGGGCCCAAGCAGCACCCGGGCTACTGATGACAAACAGGAAGAACAGGACCGTGACGCCCAGAGTGATGAAGAGCAGGAGGAGCAGCCTCAGAGGCCGAGGAGGACGACAGTCGGCCCACCAATCAGATACCTGTTAGAGTCAGAGGAGATGTCAGGAACAGCCAATCAGAGCACAGCAGTCAAACTCATACAGAGGAGAGGAAGACCAAAGAAGGTTGTTGGTGGCAGTGAGGCTGGGGGCGGGGCTTCAGGGATGATCGACAGGCCTGAGGCCGCAGTGGCCACAGAGAGACAGACAGGTGTGCACACAGAAACTCATCTGGTCTACAGAGATCTGCAGGACAATCAGGTGACCATCACCCCCTGCTGCATCAGGATGCAGCGCCTCCTCTGATTGGCTGTGAGAGCCTGTCAGTCTGGACTCAGGGCCGGTTCAGCACATGAACAAACCCAAACACTTTTTTTATTGTTAAAATATCAAATCCATGATTTTAATGAGATTTTCCACTGCCGGCAGCTGTAAATATGTCTGTACACCTCTGACCTTTACGCTAAAAGGGCACACTTCAGGAGTTTTATTGTGAAAACATTGTTTTTAAGGAGACAGGTTTATTTGTTCAGCAGTTATAGTAAACAATAAAATCAAATAGAAACCTTGTGCAGCTTCTCATTTCCTGTCATATATCTGCTGTTCCAGTGGAGGTCAAAGGTCAGGCTGCTCAACACTAAGTCCATGACAGTTTTTTCCACCTGTTGATCACTGTGATGTCACAGAGAGGGAATGTCCTTGTATGGTCATGTCAGGCAGCAGCTCTGATTAATCTCAGGAAGTCTTTAAATCAGTGACCCTGAGACGACCTCAGAGGCTCACCGAGGTGAAAATGAGTCCCACAGGTACCCTCAAGTTTATCTATTATGACGGTACCTTGGTATAAACATCATCATCATCATCACTTTGATATAAATGCAGTGCCTCGTGTGATGGATGAAGGAGGAGTTGGTTTCCTGTCAGGCTGCAGTGATATTTAATGAAATATTAATCAGCTGACTTTGATTGTCCAATCATCCTACAGCTTAAGGCAATGCCATAACAACCAGCAGGTAAACAAGTGCAGAAAGGTCCGAGCTGGGATCATCCCAGTTTTTACCAGCCGCAGCCCTGAGGTTCAGCTCATCAGGCCGCCACAGTTTAACTAAATGTTCACACATTTAGGGACTTTGGGTTCCACATTTTCTGATTGGAGAACGTAAAGAATCTAAGGAATAAACTCGAGTGTTTTTCTCGAAGCCACTGCAGGTCTGAGACGGGTCGTGGAGGAACCCTCAGTTGTTGGACTGCCCGTGGCTTCGGTGCAGTGCGAGGAGCTCAGATTATGAAATGTTTCAGTGTAAATTCACCTTTAAAATTAGAAACTGAGCTTCTAATGAAGGTCTGCTCGAGCTCCATCCAGCAGGGAAAGCTTCACTGCTGTCTGTGTGTCTCCTCATCCTTGCACTCTTCTGAGGAACAAAGGGGGGAATTTTTCTGAACTTTCTCAGCCTCCAGAAGACCGAGTATTACTGCAGGACTCACCTGAACAGGTTGGAGGCTCTGACGCCCTCTAGCAGCCAAACTTGGAATTCAGATGGAGAATCCCAAAGAGCCGGAGGTCAGCTTCTAATCCTGACACAAAGACAGGGTTCAGGCAGAGCCTCTTTGTTGGGGTCTTTCTGCTCTCGCTATCACCACACCTGGATTTATTTTGGAGCTGAAGGTGGTGCTGGAGGAAAGCCAGCATCCTGCTGATGGCATCAGCAGCTGCTGCTGGGCTGTACCTGTGCTGCTCCTGCTGAGGTTCCCATTTGGGATCAGTCTGTCCTGAATCACAAATGGACCAATCAGCACGCATTAGCAGGACGCTGGTGTCTTCTGGGTAAATCAGCTGGAGGACAGAAGTTTACTACATCTGAAACACGCTGTTAGCCAATCAGCAGCCACCTTGGTAACACCTGTGAGCAGCTTCTGTGTTAACGAGCTGAACTGATGCATAAAAAAGGTTTTCTTTTCCTGTAGATTCTATTATGCGTCTCTACTGAACTCTACCAGCTTTCACTCAGCAGTCTTTATCTCAGCATTTCTGTGTGTTAAGAAATAAATGACATATAAATGATGACCTTTAACAGGAAGTCTGAGCCCACCTCGGCATTCACGGATTCCACCTTTGATTAAACCACCTGCAATGACAGATAAGCTGACCTCTGACCTGTGATTTAGGTCCTTTGTGATGTCACTACAGAAGGAAATTCATCAGATTGTCATGTTGTTGCTGTCGTTGATTTAACTACACCCCCCCCCCCCTGTTGTGTTGTTTCCTTTCTTCTGGGGACTGATTGTACCGGCGGTGCCAGCGGCTGCAGACACCCATCTAACCCGTGTTAGTCTTGTCTGTTCTCCTCTGGATGGTTGTTCTGAACACACTTTCATTATATAATGACAGAATGATGTTATATAATTCTTTGTATAATGATTAATTTCATTGTATGTATAATGACAATAAAGTTCTATTCTATTCTATTCACATTAACAAGCAGGCATCATTAGCTGGCAGTAAAATGGCGCCTCTAACGGAAGCTTCTGTTTGTGGCGGACAGCCAATCAAATGGAAGCTGTGTTTCAGTCAGGATGAGCTGAGGGCTGAGTCAGTGGAGGCCTGCTTTTTTATTTCTTATGGAGGAATCATACACATATAAGGAAAAGTGTTGTAATGAATAGCTATGAATCTGGAGGATTTAATTTTTTGGACTTTACCATTATGAATAACACATTTAAAATTAATTGGGCTAGAAGCTTCATAAAAAACCCTACATCAATTTGGAACTTTATCCCCACTACATTTTTCCTGTTTTGGTGGCCTGCACTTCCTTCTACACTCTAAAATTTGACAAGTTGACCTTACTTAAAAAAATGTAGGAAACCGATTGCCCTGAAAAATGTAAGTAAGTATAACTATTAAGTCTTATGTTTGTTTACTCAACATATACTTGTTCAGTGTACTTAAGACCTTGTGTCAACTTAATCTTGTTAAGTTCAGTTAACTTAGTTTAGTGAAGTTGTTTCAACTCAGAAATAATTGACCTGTTCTTAACTTAGCTACATCAAGTTAGTCCAACTTACTATGAACAGTACAGTTTACTCAGCAGACTCTAGGAAACCGATTGCCTTAAATGAATGAAGTAACTACAACAAAACATGATGAGTTCACAAGGTTCAGTGTTTTATTTTTAACAAAATACTATCCTTAGCTTCTTAACAAAAGGCCAATGTGGCCACACATGAACAAATACAAAACTAATCACGTTTTTACCTTCCACAGGGCTCAATAACAGTAATACCAGAAAGATGCTTAAGTAAGCTTACAGGCTGAATGAGCAGCAACTGAAACAGTTTATTTTGAACTGTAACAAGTAGGCACTCTAGCACTGTAACATTTACCTGAAAAAAGTGATTTAAGTAGTTATATATGGAGGACAGATTCTGACATACTTGGCAATAAACACAGAAATAAATAAATAGCTTGATGAAGTAATTCATGTGCCAAATATTGCATCCAACAAATACAAAATAAGAACTTTACCAACTTATTTGATAATACAGTGCAACAGTGCAAAAAAAAATATATGACAGTAAGTTAAAAAAATCATATTAAATAAATACACAGTGTGAAAAAACATAGAAATACAAATAATGGCATTAAAAAAAGAAACCAGACTGAGCATCAGCCTGTGAATGAAGTCAAAGGTGTTTTTTAGGCATTTTGGACAGTCAGGATGGAGGGCACAGGTCAGCCCAAATATGAGGCAAACAGCTTGATCAGTGTCAACCATGACAACTGTACCTTCCAGAATGATAACATGCTGGATGGTTCAAGGTGAAGAGCATTCGGACCTGGTTGCTGACTGACTTCAGGAAAAACAGGCAATAATCCCACAGGAACCTGGGTGAAGTCTGCCACGGCATCTGAATCCTGTGGATATTAAGAAGAAAAAAAAGAATGGGGTGAAAATCTTGATTTCCAAGTGCAGAACCTCTAACAAACCAAACTGCAATACGTACAAAAGAAACATTGTAGAAGTCTCTTCAATCATCCCCGAGGAAATCCGAGAGACATCGCAGGACAGCAGTCCTCATGGCAACAACATCACTGGTCTACAGATGCAGCCACCTAAAGTTGCCGCATCCAGCCAGACGTCGGCCAGCTGAAGTCCAGCCCACTGTGGGCTGGACTTCAGCACGTTGGGCCCAGTGTCACTGATTGGCAAACGAGCCGCTGCAGCCCTCCAATGATTGCAGAAGACCTGCCACACAAACAGGCCGACGCAGGGCAGAGCGGGTCGTCACTACAACATGTTATGTATCTGTGGCAGGCTCATACCGGCTGATAGCATCAGCCAAAGAATATATCAGTGTAAAGAATTTATTTGATTATTATATTGTGATAGTTCCTCATATGTTTTTTTCCTTACAAAATGAACAGTGGTTCTACACTTTTCTACTGTAATAAGGAGTTAAAATGGGACTTGGCAGGTACAAGGAACCCTATTATGTTTCTTAGCAGCGCCGGGCGGGGGAATAACTGACATATAGCCCACATTATTTGTACTGTGAGCTGGAGGAGATGTTTCTTTGTGGACCGGCTGTGATCAGCAGACCTGCTGCTGGCTCTGAGGTTTTCTGCTCTTTCTGGATTTACTTCACTGGATTCTACTTAATAAGCAGGTGTGACACTAATATGGCTGCTTTCCAGTATGAAGCTAGTTTAAAGCTGGAATTTGAGAATTGATGACTTCTACTTTTGACCTAACATAACAGTGACCACAGACACCACAACCTTCTCTGCACCAGTCCAACACAATCCATTACTGTAAACTGTACCACAATGCTGCAATTCGCCCAGTTTAACATGCACTTACTGTCGGCTGTGCTCACACAACCTGATTATCTTTCAATATGTTGTATGAGACGTGTCACAGTAAATAACCAGATCATTTTAGCAACACATTTGCTGAGCAAAGTTTGCTCTCCAATAAAAGTAACTCTGTTAATCACGACTCCTCTTCTGTAGCTCTAACTCCATTGCTAGATACTGAATTCAAGTAAATGGTAAATGGACTAGTTCTTATATAGCGCTTTTCTACTCAGTATGAGCACTCAAAGCGCTATTACAACATGTTTACATTCACCCATGCACTCCCATTCATACAAGCACTTCCATGTTTGCTAAGCTAAGTGCTTTTTAATTAACTATCATTCACACACATTCATACTCCGACGGGACGGTCGGAGAGCAACTTGGGGTTAAGTATCTTGCCCAAGGATACATTGGCATGTAGCCTGGAGTAGCCAGGAATCGAACCGCTCTACCTACTGAGCTACAGCCACCCCATCAAGTAGGCGACTGCAACTAGGATTTTACTGATATCTGCAGCCTATGAATGCATAACAGGGATGAAGAGTGTACCATCAGCTGTTCTGAACTGTAGCACATGAAAAACTTGATATTATTATGTATTAAACGTTCATCAGATTTAATGACTTATTAAATTAAAGTGCCAGAAAACTGCTCAGGATAATTCTGTCCCACTTTAACCCATGACTGTAACTCCTTCTTCCTCTCTCTGGCTCAGTTTACGGTTTCTCTCGTTTTCCTCCATTCATGTCATTCCAGAGTTAACGAGGTCAGCGGTGAAGTTTGTAGCTCCTGCTGAGGAGTGCTGATGGACCAGATGAGAATTAGAGATCGTTTCTGTGTGAACAAATGGCATTAAAAACCTCCCTCCAGCTACAGAGGGTTTGTCTGCTGTCTGCACCAATTACCATTGAGATTTTGTGGATGAACTCCTCTAAGGAGCAGTTAGTCTTAAGCCACTTTCTGTGTTTGCATTTCTCTGTCTGCAGTCAACGGTTTCAGGTACTGCAGGTTCAGCTTTACTCACGGGTTTCATAGGTACCGATACAACAATGCAAAAATACTCCTACATAAATTCATTAAAAGTTATTCATCTCAAGTCCGACTGGTTTTCTGGCCACGTGGCAGAAACGACAGCAGACTGTTAAAGAGTTACATGATTACCAGTTCAAACTTGTGTTTTTGGCCATTTTTATACATAAACTCTGAGAAGGGTTCATGAGAGGTTACACTCCAAAGCTCCACGAAGCAGACGCCAACTGCATCTATACTCTAATCTTAATTACCTTTTTTCTGTATATATTTTCTATATATAGTATACTTGGAATAAACAAAAGTATTATTTCCTAAAGTTATATGACACATTACAATATATTATGATACATTGGATTGTTTGTACTATTAGACCAGTGCGATTTGAAGATTATTTCATGTTATGGCTCAGTCATACTGTACTAAAAATAAGACAACAACCTCTTTGCAACTTGGAATAAAAATAAATAAATACATTTGGTGGTTGCCTGGTGATTGTATTGCAGTGATTGTACTGATTTTTTTGATTGCAAATAGTTGCGTCGCCAAACTTTCAATCACAAGGTGAGTGCACATGCTGCCTCGGGGGGCAGTTCAGCTCCGACCGACAGCAATCACTCTCATACAGATGGGAAAAGGGTTGCAAATAACTGCCATCTAATTTATAAATGAACTGCAATGAATCTGAGTGAGTCGGCGCCAATGAGAGCAACCCGCCAAACATCTCTCTGGGATACGGGACTCAACTCAATTGGCTGCCAACTGGTTGTGTTCTTGTTGTACTCCTAACAAGCAGCCGTGTCATTTTTCTGTTAAATCACCGTCCTGCAGCAACTATGTAACTACTTGTGGAGGAATTCTGAATTTTTGCTTCAGATGAGGTTCTGGCTGGACTCTGCATTTCTGTGCATGTAAATGTAACAGATTAGCAACAGGTTTGCAGTTTTCACTGATTTATTACAGTCAGTCGCTGTATTATTACAAACAGATTGCATGAAATTGCCAACGTGACCCAATCAATCACAAACCGATAACAGACTGACTCCAACCACTGTTTGGTGGAACTTTTTTTATCTTACATTTTTAGGGGAAATATTAGACACATTTACTTCTTTAAAATATGACACTTTATGGTCCCAGGGTTTTTGTGCTGCCCCTGAGTTTTAAATATGAATCGAGTTTCTGTTGAGGTTTTTCTGTATTCTAGTCTTTGAAGGTTTGATTCTTGTGTTTTGTCGGCTGAACTTTGGTTCCTGTTTTGATATCCTTTCTTTCTAGTGATACTGACGCTCAGTTTTATTGCACTATGTGAGTTCTAGTTACTGTTTAGAATTTATGGAGATTCTAGTCTTAGTTTTGAGTCCTTAGATTGAGCGTTTATTTTGAGTTGGTCATTTCCTGTTTGTTTTTCTGTGTTTATGCCTTCATCGTCCAGTACTCCTCCGTCTCTGCCATGTCCTGTCTCTGTGTTTAGTCTTTAGAGTATTTCCTGTTTTAAAGGCTGGTTTCATTCATGCCTTTGCGTCAGTTTTATTTCTTTCTTTGTGACTGTGCTGATCGTTTTCACCTGTCTCACATTCCCAACCACCCCTCAGTGTATAAACAGTCTTATCTCTGCTTGGATGTGATTCTGTTTCAGGTTTGTCACCAGCTTTAATAAAACATCTCAGTCTACTCGTGTCCTGTATTTGGGTCCTCTTTACAAACTCTGAGAAACCACAGGACACTAAATCATATTTTTATACCTGTTATAGTCCCATAGAAACATGCAACATGAAATGCAGCTCTGCCCCTAAAAATGTTGGCTTACGTTTTACTGATGTTATAATCTGATTGTATGCTGTTTAAAGAAAAATGCTCAGAATTAAATGTAATGAAGCAAAAAAAAAAAAAAATCTAACTTCCCATCTGTTATACTGTAAAGAGGAAATTTTCGAGTAAATTTCAAGAAGCAAATCAATCTAAAGTGCTCGAACACATATACTGTACTTTGCCCCCCCAACTGCACATTAAAGAGGAAAGAATGTCCTCTCATGCTCCCTCATCACATGATGATGATGATGATAATGATGAACTTCCTGAACTCACCACGTTGCTTGTGTTTGGCGAAGCCCCGTGGTTGATGAGCTGGTGGACGATGTTTTCATGTCCCATAAATGCTGCGACGTGGATCGGCGTCAGACCGGACTGGAGATGGAGACGCAAAGAAGAGAGGAGAGGAGAAAAGGAAATGAACCAAAGAAACACTAAGAAAGTGTAAGCATGGAAATGTTTCTGTAGGTCATTAAATGGAAATGTACAAATGATACTGTCTGTAAAATCTTAAAAACTGCAGCATAACAACTGTTAGATATATGTGATGGAATAAAGAATATTCCCTCTGAAACACAGTGGATTATAAAGTATACGACAGCAGGAAATTAAAATACATATAGTCAAACAACTGTACATGACCCTGTAACATCACCTTATCCCACTGCAGCAGCTAAATCCACAAAAAGTAAATGATGCCTTAGTGCGTGCATGACACACACACACACACACACACCCACACACACACACACACACACACACACACACACACACACACACACACACACACACACACACACACCTCTGTGACTGCCTGTATAGACGCTGCACGCTGCAGAAGCAGCTCCATCACCTTGAGTCTGTTTTTCTTGCAGGCAATGTGCAGGAGAGTGAAACCATTCTAGGAAACAGGCAACAAATACATAAAGGTCTAAAAATAGTCCAAACAGTCTTTGTGTGTGGCTTTGTGGGCCTTGCAGACAAATCTGGAACAACGAGTGGAAACTACAGCACAAAGGGGGACTGTTCTTTTATCCCCCCCTCTCTTCCTCACCCTCTCACTCTTAAAAGTCTCTGTTTGCAAACCAGACGAGCATGTGTGGAAATAATCGAGTGGACTGTGAGCTATAAAAAACTAAAAACTCCTCTCCAGTGAGACAGATACTTTTCTTTACAGCTCACTTTTTCTCTCACCACCTCGTTTCTAACTGTATGTCACAGCACAAATAAACATGTTTACAGTCTGGTACAGTCTACTTTTGGTCTCTATAGCTGACAGCTGTACTGGGAGTAATTTTTTTTACACTCACCCATTTAAATTGTATCGATACTTATGTGTATTTTGGGGTGTGGCCAAAACAGGCAGCTGTGGCTGTCTGCTCTTTGTCCCTCTCTGCTGGACCTCTCAGCTGACTTTGCTGGTGCTCAGTGCTGTTGGTGCATCTAAGATGTTTGTGCTCCAGTTTCAGGGAGTGTAAATCTGCTAATTACTAACAAAGTGCACTAATTAGCGGGTATCTGTGCCTGTGCAATGCACCAATAGAAAGTGACGCCGTAGTTGATTAGCTTGTTATCACATTGCTAACCAAGTTAGCTAGTGTTAGCTGAACAGGACTTCTGTTTCTCTTGATAATTATCAGATGAGAGCCCTTCGACCTTCCTCTTAATTATTTTTGCACTTTTCATCACCTTTTACTTATTATCACAGCAAATGATTGGAGAATCTATTTCTGGTCAGCTCTCCCTCTTTGCTTCCACCCCCCTCGGTCCTTTCTCATTTTTATCTCCTCACCAGCGCCTTGGCGTTGGGATTGGCTTTCTTGTCCACGATGACCTTTGCCACCTTGTAGTGGCCACAGTGGGCGGCCACGTGCAGCGCCGTCAGGTAGTCATTGGGCACGTCGTCCACGGGCACGTCGTGGTGCAGCAGCAGCTGGACACAGTTGAGGTGATCGCCTTGTGTCGCCATGTGGAGAGGAGACAGACCATTCTGGAAGGAGAAGAAAGACGTTCGCGGATGTGAAGTTAATATGGCTGCAGTTTGTTAAAGTGTCTTTGTTGGCTTGTTCTTAAATACCTTGGTCTTTGACAGTATTGGAGCTCCTCTGTTCAGCAGCATCTCAACTACCTGCTCGTGACCACTCCTGGCTCCACAGTGTAGAGGAGTCAGACCGTCCTGTGGAAACAAACACCTGCTGCTCAGCTGTGAACTTCATACCATCATCAACAGGCTCGAGACAACAGACATGACAACAGACTGCAGGTGGCTAATGCTCACACAGCTGTGGGAGGGAGTGGATAATATATATTTTTAGAGGTTGTGGAAATGATGTGGACAAATGTAAAGCAGGCCACACCCACTAATTATGAGTTTGATCCTGTGAGTTTTAATTTATGGTTTTTAACCGTCCATTGTTACAGTTATATTCATTTTATATACCACCCTGTATGAGTGACCTATATGAAAATATATATATATGTTACTGGGTGTTATGTTTTGAAGTAAAGCACTTTTTAAGTGATGTGTAAATAATTATTAGCATTACTTATTGAAAGTCTGCAAAATGTAGAACTAAATAGATGGACTAGAGTTTTAAATATGAACTAAACAGCAACAGAATATCAAACGGTGCATTTTTGCAGGTCGCAGTGACAGGTGTGTTTGTACCTTGGTCCGTGCATCTATCTTGGCCCCTCTCTCCAGCAGCAGTCGCACCATGTTGCTGTTCCCACGTTTGGATGCTACGTGCAGCGGTGTTATGTCATTCTGCAGCAAACAGAGAAGCATTATATTTGTTATTCGGCCACAGAGGGAAGAAAACTCAATTTTAGGAAAAGAGAAGGAGCACAAATATAACAATGATATCACTAAGGTAATTTTTAGGGGAAATGGGCTCTATTTGACTGTGGCAGAGACAAATGGCTAAATAGCCCCCTCTAGAGGACAATAATCAACTTTAGCTGTGAGGCTGCAGAGGCTTACAGCATCTCTCGACGTCTTCACAAGACATCCTGCAAAGTGCTTCATGCTTTTTTCCCAATATGTATTTGAGATATTTGCTAATAAAGCAGACAATTTTCTAAATACTTGAAAGGAAATGTTATGAGACAGCCAGTCTTCTTCTAGGCTTTTCTCACAGTCCACAAACTTCAGTAAAAAACCAAAACCAGCAGTGTGTTAACACCTGTCCTGATACCTTCCTACATCCAGCCTTTGAACGCACCCTTACAGCCACGGTCATCATCCACTGAATATTCATTTTAAGGTTCAGTAACTGGAGTTTCATTCAAATGTTACCTGTGTAAGACTAAATAAACATGCTGGGGGGCTTAAGCTGCTGAATAATACATTTACAGTAGTGGGAGAAGCAAAATGGTGTGTGTGTGTGTGTGTGTGTGTGTGTGTGTGTGTGTGTGTGTGTGTGTGTGTGTGTGTGTGTGTGTGTGTGTGTGATACAATTTTTAAAAAGATTCCTCAACTTTGAAAACATCATGCAACTATTAAACTTTTTAGAAATATGTTTCATCAGATTTCCTCGACTTTGAAAAATCACAATTAAAATGTAATTATTGGCCCACTCCTACTGCGTATGTTTGTAGTAATGAAGGATCATTATTTTGTGTGACAGTGTGCCTCACTGATGTGTTTTTAATAGGACTTGGGGAAAAAATAAGCTCATCACATCAGCATGACAAACATTATTCTCTGTAGTGAACAGTAAAGTGATGCAATTACAACTTATATTCATGTTTATGTTGTGAACTCCGTTCACAAGTTATGGGAAGGTGGAGCGTGGGGTGGAGAGATGGATCGGTGCAGCATCAGCAATAATGTACATCAGCGATGTACCGGACTGTCACTGGGAGGAGAGAACCAACATCCATCAGTGCTGCACCCACTCCTTCAATATTTGTTTCCTCCAGGAGAGTCACAGGTACAGCTGTGGAATTACACACAGACAAGCACCGAATCCTGCCCAATCAGAATCCTTCAGCTAAGATGAGATAAAAAACACCTGGAGGTTGCTCTTAGCTTCCTATTTATTGCAAAATATCTCACTCTTGACATATTTCAGAAATGTAGTTAGGTTTAAAATCCCACATAATGTTTTGATATGTTACAACTTGACCACAAAGTAACAGTAAGTGAGATCCAGCAGTGGATCACAGGAAATGCACTGGGAGTCCTTTTTTTAAGTTATACATGATGGTTTAGACTAAATGAATCGTGCGCCCAATAATGAGCTCCGGGTGTGAACACAGCAGTAGGTGCACCGACACACTCCTACTGCTTTTTGCATGAGAAAAATCCCATCAACAAAGGAAACTGTTTTGTTGATTTCATTTGATTTGAATAAAAATGAGGCTTTGCTGCAGCAGTTTAGCCTCTTGATGAGCTCAACATCTTCATGCATACCATAAATTCTTTAACTGTGGATTTATGGCAAAGAAAACGTTTTTGAATTAAAGAAATTATTTTGTAAGTTAATGCAAACTCAGATCTTGCACCATGGCAGCTCCGCTATCTCAGGTTTTTCCCATGTTCATCTTCCTAATCCTTGTTAAGTTACTAAGATGGTTGGTAGCCTGCTGGGTTTCACTGACAGCAGCTCAATGACCTCCACTATGGAAGTCTTTGTTTGCAGCATTACTCCAGATGTTTTGGGCAG